>NC_069510.1:23464916-23502416 GCF_027579735.1 Bombina bombina | reverse complement strand
ACGTGCTCTGTCTGTGTATAAAACGATGTCCTGTGTTTATAGAACGTGCGGAAATCAAGGCAGCCTTATAAATATGATGTCCATGCAGGAAGCGCAAGAACAGTGTTCATCGCACTGCCAGGTGACCTAGTAAATGCGCTCTGGGACACTAAATTATTTATGTTATTAGGCACAACTGGTTAATGCACTAGATGCGATTTCAGCTATTTTACTGACAGTAAAGTCAAAAATAAACTTCCATGATTTAGATAGAACATACACTTTTAAACAACTTTCCTAATTAATCTTATTATTACATTTGATTTGTCCTTGTGGTATCCTTGGTTGAAGAGTAAATCTACATAGTCTTGAAGGAGCTCAGGAACGTGTCTATAACAGTAGTGTTACATTGTTTGTAGGAGTTTGCTACAATGTATCAGACACTAGTGATATAGATTACTAAAGACACGTGCACACTTCTGAGCTGGTATGAGACTATGTAGAAATTTATTGTAGCTCTGTCAGTGTAGATTTCTGTTACCTGTGTGTGCAGGAGGCTAGGGGCTGCACCACACACAGATATCTAATGTCTATGCAGGAGATGTATGTATGTGACCCCCAGGTCCTTAAAGAAGGGAACATAATACTGTTATCCTTTATCTCAAAACATATATGTTAAAACCAACTGTCTTTGTTTGTTACATCTAAATGAAGAATTATAGGATATATATTTTTATGGGAAACAGAAGTTCCTGTTTTTTGGGGTGTGCCATTTTCCACCAATAGGGCTGTAACTAAATCCGTCACTGTGTAGTAATGCATAAAAATTAAATAAAAAATTGCTTTAAAATGGTCATTTAAATGCAAGTATTGCACTCTTAATTTATTAGATAATGTGTGCTTCACTGATCCTATACAGGGGGAAACACATAAGTAAAGTCCTACTCCAGAGCAGAAAACTGCTGGTAAGCCAATCAGAGGTGGCAGTGCAATAAGCCACCAATCAGCAGTTGTATTCTGCTGTGGTTGTGTTTTTCCCCCACTCACCTCCTACTGACGTCCCATGATATAGGGAGAGCTGTATGTTGCTAAGGGGCTGTTTACTAGGGGTAACTATAGCTTGTGAAACTTAAGGGACATGAAACCCAAACATTTTCTTTCATGATTCAGACAGAGCATACAATATTAAACAACTTTCCAATTTACTTCTATTATTTCATTTGCTTCCTTCTCTTGTTATCCTTTGCTGAAAGGTTTATCTAGGCAAGCTCAGGAGCAGCAGAGAACCTAGGTTCTTGCGGCCAATTGGTTGCTGCATATATATATAACGATTGTCATTGGCTCACCCATTTGTTCAGTTAGAAACCATTAGTGCATTGCTGCTTCTTCAACAAATGATACCAAGAGAATGAAGCAAATTAGATAATAGAAATAAACTGGAAAGTTGTTTTAAATTGTATTCTTTATCTGAATCACAAAAGAACATTTTTGGGTTTCATGTCCCTTTATTTACATCTGGGCGTGGCAGTTTAAGCCAATCACAGAGATTGGTTATCTCCCTGCTTGACTGTAAATGGCCCATGCACAGAGTCTATACTGCCTACATCTACTATAGACCTTTATGTATTTCCCCACTTCAGCTGATGTACCAAAGGGTTTTAATACTGAAAACTTTCTCATTACAGGAAGCAGAGGGTTCACAGGACGTTCAACGTTCTCCACCTGCTGTTTCCTTTGTGCATTATTTTGTTTTCATCTTCACATATGTTTTCTGTAAATGATACCTGAATCTGACAATTACACAGCAAATAAAGCTGCTGTTACGTTTACACAGAGATCTAATGCTATGTGCTGAAGTTATGTGTAAATAATAGGGGGGGGGGATTAAACACTCACAGAGAACTTATTGCTCTTTAAAAGAGAACTAAGACAATTTACAATGCGGAGAAAAAAAGGATCCAGTTAATATTTTATGGGTAATGTTCATTAATGTATGGAAGATCTCCCACATAAAAAGACAGTTTATTTTGCTGGCTTTGTTTCTTGAAACCACAACCCATTAAAATGGGTTGAGCTTGCAGGGAAATCAGATTTCTTTACTTTATCACTTTCTATACACAGATGCTTCTATTATATCTGTCTGTATACCAAAGCCCAATATTCAGAGAGAACAATTTAAAACATATTACTTTTCTCTCTCAACCTCTTTACTTTTATTATCAAATTTGTTCTCTTGGTATTCTTTGTTGAAAGATAAACCTAGGTAAGCTCATATGCTAATTTCTAAGCCATTGAAGGCCGCATCTTATCTCAGTTCATTTTAAAAGTTTTTCAGAGCTAGGCAGCGCTAGTTCATGTGTGCCATTTAGATACCATTGTGCTCACTCCCATGGAGTTATTTAGGAGTCAGCACAGATTGGCTAAAATGCATCTCTGTGAAAAGAACTGAAATAAGGGGACAGTCTGCATGGGCTGAGATACAACATAATCACAGATGTAAAAAGTATATTAATATAACCATGTTGGTTATGCAAAACTGGGGAATGGGTAATAAAGGAATTACCAATATTTTTAAACAATAACAATTCTGGAGTAGACTGTCCCTTTAAAACTTTCAGAATAAGAAGGGATATTACAGGCAGATGCAACTATTTCCAATGTCAATATAAAGGCTAAGGAGCTATTTGTAAACCATTTTAAAAGCTCCAGCAGGTAAAATGGATTATTGGGAACAAATTCATGGGGAGAAAATTGTAGGTTAAACTGTCTCTTTAAGCTTAGACATCTGTGCTGAAAAATAGTAAATCCCATTTATTTACAAATAAATAATAATTAATTTTAATATAAAGAAGGGTTATGGTGACATAACGTGGGTTAAACCAATGTCAGTATTATTTATGTCTAATAGATTGATTAATGGTTTTTATGCTTTAACCAACTTGTGCAGAATAGCAGAGGCTTTGCTGTGTGGCTTCAGAATAAAGCATGTTGCTTTTTATTGTAATTTTAAGTTAATAAAATGATTTGCATCGAATAAACTACCATACGAGTTGAAGACACTGTAGCTATATACAAGTGGGGTGTTTTATTTACAAAAGGAGGGTGAGGAACTTGGGTTTAAAATAATATGAGAGAGACATTTTGGCTCTTAGGCTTTAGGATAAACAATACTGATGAACTCTTGGGCCTGTCATGCTCTTTGACAGTCAAGGGGTTAAACAGAAAGAAGAGTAGGTTAATTATTTTTGTTTTCATGCTTGTTGTGCGTTACTGTCGGCCAATAGAGTCACTGGAGCTGTCTCTTTTAAACCGTAATCAGTCTGTTCCGAGAAATGAGATGTGCATTCCTGTTAAATATATATAAAAATAAACCTTTTTTGTTTTGTTTGTCTAAAGAGACATTTAAGTATGTGTGTGCGTGTGTTATATATATATCTCGAAAGAAAACTCAGTAATCCATTATATCCTTATATTATTATATTAATTCTTCGCACATAATACAGGATTGCCCAACGTTTCGCCCTATCGAGGGCCTTTTTCAAGGTGATGCATTTAAATATCATCCTGGATTAACTACAGCTGCTTACTTTGATATGTCATTACCCTGAATATACTGTATACACACATATTATACACTTTATTTATTAGCAATGTGAAGCTGTACCTCTGAAGACTAATATACATGTGGGCTGTCTCATTAGCCAGCAAGCCAACCTAAAACTGGTCAATGTATTGTAATAAAACCACAACACTAATGAACTGGTTTGACATGAACTACTGACTTTATGTACTGCACAGATGCAGGACTACTCATTAGTAAGTCAGGTAATGAATGCTTCTAAATAACAGGTGCACAAATAACAGACAGCTCCCTGCTCAAAGTGGACTAAAGATGAAAGTAACCAGTTTCCTCTCAATTAGCCAGAGTATCAGAGGTCAGGGGTGAGACACGCCCCGCTGTGCCCCACGGGAACACACAACATCTGCTCCTAATCCCATGAGCCCTAACTCTAATTCAGCCACTAGAAATTTTACTCCAACACACAGAATCAATGTTACAGATGTGAACATTGCTCTCTGTATAACACACAATTCTCTTAAATTTGTAGGTGTTTTTTCTTCTTTTTTTTTTAACAGTCAGTTTTCATACTCTTGTTTTGACTGTGTTTTCTTTCCTCAGGGGAGATGCTTGAGCCTTAATTCAGGAACTGACAACTTATTATTGAAAAAGAAGATAGTTCTACTGAAATGCAACTGGTATTGTCTGTAATTGTGGCAAATAACCTTACTTTAATTAACAAGACCATCTTAAATTTCTATTAAATAAATAAACATTACTTTGTGCTACATATTGAAGCACAACATGATTTAGCATAAAGACCTTGCCGCAATGATAAGCTAAACGATTATGAAAACCAGGTAAGGGAAACAAAAGCTTTTAATATTTGAAAGCTTTGTGGACCTCCAGTGTATAAATGTCTAATATATAATGTTACTAGTTTATAGACAGGTGCATTCACTTTCGGACAGGTGAAAAAAAAAATAGTTTTATATCATTCAACAGCTATCCAAGTGACAAATAGGTATATAAGCTTCACTATTCTTCACCAACTAGTCCTCATTAAAAAAAAATGTTTTTGGGCTGCTACTGATTTGCAGCAGTAAGACTAACTACTACTTTAACTTTATTTAAGTTTAAAACAAGACTAAATACCTTGTATTACAATACAGTTCTGTTTGGTACGAAATAAGATATCAGTCAAGAATACATTTTTTTTTAAAGCAAGTTGACATCTTGCCGCAAATGGAGGAGCCAATGAGGGCTTGAGTCAGCAGACGACAATACTGGCCATGGTCATTATGTTAGGGATGTGCATTGTTTTGCTTTTTTCTGTTAAAGACAATTAGGAACAGATATGTAGCATTGTTAGCCTTGAGAAGTCAGCAGTGTATATTTCTAGTTCTGAGAATTAGAAAAGCCACAATTTTAAGAGCTAAATCACATGAAAAGGTGGCAAAATAAACTAAAGTTAGTTACTGTCCCTTTATCCTACTGTCCAGCTCCTCCTCTGCTTTTCTGAAGCTGTTCTCCATAGCAAATAGCGGACAAATTAATTCCAAAACGTCTCCCTTATCCCCTTCATGTCGGGGGCAAGTGCTGAAGATCAGAACAAAGTTCCGATGTTAACACTTCTGTGAAAAAGGAAATCCCATGATCGTCAATGCAATCACGTGATTTCAATCCCCAAATCAGATCATGGGGGGACTTACTACGATGCTATGCAATCCCCCCTCCCATTCATTTGTATTCCATTGCCTAAAAGCAGGAGGGAACAGAACGCCAAAAAAAAGGTTAAAACCCAGTGCTGTTAGGATGGTATGGAACATTCTAACAGGGTCTAGGGGTTAACAAATATTGGACTAAATTAACAATTATTTTTTTCTCTGTGCTTATGTCTGCTAGTAGCATATTATGTCAGGCTCATATAATATATCATAGCACTAATGGTTGCAAATAAACCACTGAGTATGGCCCATTTAAAAATATTATACGCTCTACTGGTTAACCAATGCCAGTGCGCAGCCCTATATCAATAAAGGCTGAATGCACTCCTGAGGCACCTTATCTGATTTCACTGCCTTAACTGATGCGGCAGCCAAAAATCAAAGTGGACCATTGCGTGTAAAAGATGATTCGTTGAGACAACAGTTTAAACAAAAAAAGACACTCTAAAATGGTCCCCCAAGGCTGGATATCTGCATTCATTCAAATGTGTGTCTTTCCTAATTTAGGTCGATTTGCAACAAATCCCTTCATCCTACTAAGACAATCAGAAAGAAATGTAAAGCAAGGTGGCTTTGTTGTACCGCGATAATCTGTGCCGGGGTATGTAATGTATTCTAACACGTGATCATCTGTACAGGGGTATGTAATGCACTAATGTGATTATCTGTGCAGGGTATGTAATGCACTAACACGTAATCATCTGTGCAGGGTATGTAATGCACTCTAGCATGTGATCATCTATGCAGGGTATGTAATGTTTTCTTACACATTACTATCTGTGCAGGGTATATAATGTATTGTAACACGTCATCTGTACAGGGTATATAATGCACTAACACGTGATCATCTGTACAGGGTATGTAATGCACTAACACGTGATCATCTGTACAGGGTATGTAATGCACTAACACGTGATCATCTGTACAGGGTATGTAATGCACTAACACGTGATCATCTGTACAGGGTATGTAATGCACTAACACGTGATCATCTGTACAGGGTATGTAATGCACTAACACGTGATCATCTGTACAGGGTATGTAATGCACTAACACGTGATCATCTGTACAGGGTATGTAATGCACTAACACGTGATTATCTGTACAGGGTATGTAATGCACTAACACGTGATTATCTGTGCAGGGGTATGTAATGCACTAACATGTGATTATCTGTGCAGGGTATGTAATGTATTCTAACACGTGATCATCTGTGCAGGGGTATCTAATGCACTAACACGTGATCATCTGTGCAGGGGTATGTAATGCACTAACACGTGATTATCTGTGCAGGGGTATGTAATGCACTAACACGTGATTATCTGTGCAGGGTATGTAATGTATTCTAACACGTGATCATCTGTGCAGGGGTATGTAATGCACTAACACGTGATTATCTGTGCAGGGTATGTAATGTATTCTAACACGTGATCATCTGTGCAGGGGTATGTAATGCACTAACACGTGATTATCTGTGCAGGGTATGTAATGTATTCTAACACGTGATCATCTGTGCAGGGGTATATAATGTTTTCTAACATGTGATAATCTATGCAGGGTATGTAATGCACTAACACGTAATCATTTGTACAGGGGTATGTAATGCACTAACACGTGATCATCTGTGCAGGGTATGTAATGCACACTAACACGTGATTATCTGTGCAGGGTATGTAATGTATTCTAACACGTGATCATCTGTGCAGGGTATGTAATGTATTCTAACACGTGATCATCTGTGCAGGGTATGTAATGTATTCTAACACGTGATCATCTGTGCAGGGTATGTAATGTATTCTAACATGTGATCATCTATGCAGGGTATGTAATGTTTTCTAACACATGATCATCTGTGCAGGGTATGTAATGCACTAACACGTAATCATTTGTGCAGGGGTATGCAATGCACTAACACATGATCATCTGTGCAGGGTATGTAATGCACTAACACGTAATCATTTGTGCAGGTGTATGTAATGCACTAACACGTGATCATTTGTGCAGGGCATGTCATGTATTCTAACACGTGATTATCTGTGCAGACTATGTAATGTATTCTAACACGTGATCATCTGTGCAGGGTATGTAATGCACTAACACGTAACCATTTGTACAGGGGTATGTAATGCACTAACACGTGATCATCTGTGCAGGGTATGTAATGCACTCTAGCATGTGATCATCTGTGCAAAGTATGTAATGCACTCTAACATGTGATCATCTATGCAGGGTATGTAATGTATTCTAACACGTGATCATCTGTGCAGGGTATGGAATGTATTCTAACACATGATCATCTGTGCAGGGTATTGAATGTATTCTAACACGTGATCATCTGTGCAGGGGTATGTAATGTATTCTAACACATGATCATCTGTGCAGGGTATGTAATGTATTCTAACACATGATCATCTGTGAAGGGTAGGGAATGTATTCTAACACATGATCATCTGTGCAGGGGTATGTGATGCCCTCTAACACGTGATCAGTAAACAATAATCCACCAAATTTCCATTGTTACAAAATGGACACAAAAAATGCACAAAAAAAGTAGAATGCAACGGTTTTAATGAAATATATAAATATTCTTGTATGAAAATATCTTAAAGAAACAGTAAACACATTGTATTTATAACATTTTCCTGCAGTCTTCCAATAGATTAACATACCAGCAAAGTCAGAATTTTATTAGAATAGATTAACAGAGCGCATATGAATAGTCCGGTCCAGTCGCCAACTGCAAACTAAATTCCTTGCGGGCAAGTCAGATTTTTAAATTACCAGCCCGATAGGTGAATCACGTTTTCTTGTAAGCAGTACTGATGAACTAAGCTTTGCGATCAATGCCACAACAGACTATTTTTTGGGGAACACAATACTATCTTGTACCGGATGTTAGCGATGTGACAGCAGACACCATTTTTTTGAGAGCACAAAACTAGCGGAATTCAGAAAAGAAACTACAGCTCAGGTTTGAATGACTTTTCCCGACATAGTGACAATGATTGTTCTGGATGTTAGCTTATGTCACGGCAGACGCATTATTTTTTAGGAGCACAATACCAGCAGAATAAAAAAAAATTAAACAATGTTTCATGAATATAGATCCGCAGTGTTCTCCACAGAAAATGTTGCCAGCCGGGTGACATTATGAAGTATGGGGCAGTTGGGGCAGTGTAATATTTTCTAATACTTTGTCATTTTCTGCAATCCAAAGCACAACTTAACTGCATATTTTAAAGGGACACTCAAGTCAAAATAAACTTTTATGTATCAGATAGAGCAGCAGTTTTAAGACCCTTTCCAATTCATTTCCATTAAAAAAAAAAAAAATTGCAGTCTTGTTATAATCACACTTTCTGGGGAACTTGTGCACAAGTTCACAGTGTATATGTATATTAGTCTGTGATTGGCTGATATCTGTCACATGATACAGGGGGCCGGAAAATGGGGGGGGGGGAATAAATTTGTCGGAAAAAAATCTACTGCTTATTTGAAATTCAAAGTAGGTGTTAAATCCTTGTCTTTTATTATGCACTTGTTAATTAAGTAATCCTACTGCATTGAGTGGTCCTTTAACATAGGTGTAACTTACTCCTATTATCAAATTTTCTTTGTTCTCAATTGTTTTTCAATGGTTAAACTTCATCCACCCCTTCCCTTATATGGGGGAGTTAATACAAACTTGACTCTGTGCTAACACAATGATAGTGGCTGCAATCTCCATGATTTGGCTTAAGCAGAAATGATAAGGCTAATTGCAAATTAGGGCACAGATATGTAGCAGGGTTAGGCTTGTGAAGCTGCCACTTGCTTTTTCTGTTTTTAAGACTAGAAAATTTATAATTATCTGACTTTACATGAAAAGAGAGGGGGGAATAAACAAGTATATTGCTGAGTTGTTTTTCTATGTATAATGAAGCATTTTATATTACAATCTCAAATTGCTCACTGTCCCTAAAGAGACATTTTAATGCATATGCTTTGTTAGCGACTATAACTGTTTCCATTACTGACCCTAGATAACAATGTGTTTAACCTCTACAAAGAAGATAAAGTTCTGAACAGGACATGGTGGGTCAGCCAATCAGAAGTAGTAGTAGCACAAACCACCAATCACCAGCTGTGTCCTCCTCAGGAGCTGCAAAATGTATGTGGCTAATCAACATTAATTTACCTATGTGTTTAACCCTTTGCAGACATTAAATACTCTAATGAAAAAGAATGTCCTTTTAAAGGGACAGTTAAACAAATAAATGATAAAGACAATGATATATTAAAAGCAAAGATTAGCCTAAGAATAATAAGCGTCTCTGCAAGGCGCCGTATTCAAAGCTGACATACAGACACGGAATTACAGAAGAGCGTTGGAAGTTAGGTATAACAGCCGTTGTACCTTACGCCAGGCCTTACTGATGGGAGCCTTTGGAAGATTATACGTCAGACATTTGATGAACATTTACTTTGGTTGCACATTCAGCCTAACATGGTGAATGCATAGCGTTTAGCCTGACAAGGAGGAAACTCGCTAACACTACTTGGGAGGTAGGGGTAAAAAAAAGTCTATTGCAAAGTTGTAGTTTTTTTTACTACACATAATTAAAGGGACATTACAGTGCAAAAAATGATATATTCTTATCCGTTAGTGCATGTAATTCTAGCACTACTGACCCTGCAAGTGTTTATGATTAACCCCCACAAAGGAATTAAAACACATAGTTGAAGTAACTGCTCTGGAGCCCCAGAGTCTCTAACGGACATGGTTGGTGACCCAGCTGGGCACTGGCTGCTGCTGATTGGCTTATCGGCCACATCCTTTAGAGACCATCAGTTCTCTCTCAAGCAGTGCTTTAAATATGTGTTTAAACCCTTTCTGTGGGTTAATCATATAGACTTGCAGGGTCAGTAGTGCTAGAATTATTATTACTATTTGTTCACCATTATCATTATTATCATTTATTTGTATAGCGCCGCCAAATTCCGTAGCGTTGGGTACAATGATAATGTTCCTTTAAACATTTCATAGCATGCAGAAGATACCGCAGTATAGATGTGCACTGGCTCATAGTAATACAAGGAAACGTATCACTGAAAAAAAGGAAGATTTATTCATCTTAACAACAAAAGAATAAATATGTGAGCGCTTTCTTTTAGCTGTGACAAAGGAAAATGTCTTTAATGTACTTCTTTTATTTTTGGTTTGTGAAGCACTTGATTTCTGCCTCTGATTCAGTAAAGAACACACATAAGCACATCAATATCATGTCACGGTGTCATTGCTTTTTTGTTTTTTTTATTTCTGGTGATGTGACTGATGTTCTCTTTATACGTTCGTATCTGGTGACACAGCAGGACCGACTGTGCCTCTGAATAAAGAGATGTCATTATGTTACCAGCTTTCGAGTAAAGAGTCTGCGGGCATCAACGCTGCCCATGCCTAGCTGGGACTCCCCATAAGGAGCCAGATGTCAGTTCCCTGAAGAGTTTATTACTCACTAAAGATATCAGATATCTCACATAAATTATACATGCCACAGTTAAACCCATGATAATGGCCTCCCCATAATAACCAGAATGATAGTGTAACAGCAGTGACTTTTTTTTTTTTTACTGCATTATACCATAAAAATATATATTTATCTTCATGATCCTCCTCCACAGAGTGTCTGTAAACCCATAAATAGAAAGTAAATCCAACAGCAGGCAAGAATCAAGTGAGGCACATTTCCTGTATTTTTAATAAAGGGACGTTAAATTTAACAGCGATTTCTCCAGTAAACATGCAAACAAGCATAGTAAAAAAATGTTTAGACAATTTTTTTTTCTTCAAATGTGCAAAATAAAAATACATTGCAGAGTTTTCCACAAGTTCCAGAAGTCTGACCCTGCAACATGCTACTAAGTGATTGCATAATCAGTGCACAAGCTTATTTAGATCTGTTAATAACTAAAAGACACAGCTGAAAAGAAAAAGGTAAATATGATAAATAATAAAGAAGTTGCTTTTCAATGAGTGTGTCTCTAGACTGCAAAACTATGCAAATTGTAAAAAAAAAAATGCTTTTAAAACCTTTATTGTATGCTGATCTTTAGCAATGCAAAGATTAAACTCTGACATAAAATGATGCATTATTAATCAATCTGAATAAAATATTTAGTGTAACAAATATATATTTATACAGTCCTGTATATACTGTATATAGTTCTAGTCACATCTTTAGCCATTCTTGGAGGGAGAATGAGTAGATTGTAAAGATGAGAAATAAGTTCTTCCTAACTTCAGCTGCAGGGATGAGTCACATGGGTGAGACAAGTGTGTTAACCAGAGGCGTAACTAGAAACCACAGGGCCCAGGTGCAAGAATTTAAGAATTTGTGGTTTTAAAAAATATATTTCAAAACGTACAAGAGCTCTGAATGGATAACCTTAGCGGGGTTTTAGCAGACAATGATCCTTCATCCTGTAAACTGGTTTAGGAAAGGCGTTTGGCTGCCATTAATGGCCTTCATTCCAACCGCTATGCATTTCATCTGTCATTTCAATAAGTACATTTTCTGACATATGTATAGGATATAAATAAAAAAATAAAAAAATTTATGGTTATCTGATAAATTAATTCATTTCTTTCATGGTGGTGAGAGGCTACGAGCCTTGACATATGGGATTAAACTCGCCTCCTGGTGGAGAGGTGTTTAATCTATATGTCAAGGTTCGTGGACTCTCACCAGTTTATGAAAGTAACCTGGTTAAATGCACAAAAAACCTTCATGAGAAAGGTATTTAACAAAGATTTTAACACAACTTCAGATAAGAAAAAAAAAACAACTGTCAAAGGAAATCAAAACATAATTCATTCAATACTAATGACTGAATAATGTTTTTTTAATGTAGTTTCTTAACACAACTAGTAATACCATTTTATGATGTGCAATTACTAATTTCATATATTTGAGTCATTTTATAATTATTATTATTATTTTTTTTTTTTTTAAATGTCTGAACAATTAATTGCAATCGTAAATGAACATTCTGAAGACCAGCCGTGTACAAGTTTCATAGCATAAAAGTGTTATCTGCACAATATAAACATATTTTATAAGGCCAGGAAACAACTGTAACCTTTTAACACCGTTGCAGCGTTCTATTCCGTCCTAACCGCGCTGGGCTTTAGCTGTCCTGAAGCCAATGTCTCTTCCTGGATGGGATCGTGGTCTGGAGGGCGTGCCTAGCTTTATAGGGACGCCCCCCTGACCCGATCCCATTATTGAAATTTCGCGATCATGCGCACAATCGTGGGATTTCAATTTTGTCTACATCGGAACGTTGTGCGGCTGTAGACAAAATGACCCTGTCATGAAAGGGTTAATATGAGGAGTTAGCACCAAAACGTTATACTTTTTTTTTTATTATTATTTACAGAACAGATATACCAGTGAAATTAATGTTCAATTAGAACTGGTAGAAAAGTGTTAAGAAGCGATTGGAACCCATGAAAAGCTATCACATTTTTTTTAATGCGTTGCAAAAGCCGGGCACATTCCATGGAAATTCTGATGTGTTGGTAGAACAACGGCCACTGTAATCAATGGTACAAGCCGGTGGAATGTAGTTGTTTTTTTTTTTTTTTAGTTTTGTTTTTTAAGGGGACATTGTACTCAAAATTGTCTCTGTTCTATCTAAAAGAGAAGGTTTTAAAATTATATTACAGTGTATTTAATTTTTTTGTTTTAAATGTTTCCTGTGGGAGTTGTCCCAAGACTTAATAATGTACCTCATGTTAGCTTTAGTTTAAAATGAAATCACTTTTAATTAACCCTTTTATGTATAAATATTTGTAGTATATTTATCTGCTGCCCTTTCATGATAAAAAAAATTGTATTAATACATCCCTTTAAAGGAATAGGAAACCCAAAAATTATATATATTATATATCTATTTCTAACCATGGTTAAATATAAATGCTATTTGCAATTACTAACTATTAAAGGTTTCATTGCATTTACTAGTATTTTCTCTTCAACGTTCTACCTAGGAAGAACCATGGTGGCCCGCATGCGCAGTTGTAGTCCATCGTGGATTCACGCATGATCACACTGGAACGTATCTAAAGTAAATAAAAACGAAGTTAACCCACAGTGCAATTCTAAAGTAGGGGCTTACAGTGCGCATGCAATTTCTGATTTTCATTATATCCCATGCGATTTTCAGCAACAGTGCGGAAAATGAATATTAAAATTAGGACCCTCATTTGTTTGCGATTGGATATATATAAAAACATAATTTATGTAAGAACTTACCTGATAAATTCATTTCTTTCATATTAACAAGAGTCCATGAGCTAGTGACGTATGGGATATACATTCCTACCAGGAGGGGCAAAGTTTCCCAAACCTTAAAATGCCTATAAATACACCCCTCACCACACCCACAAATCAGTTTAACGAATAGCCAAGAAGTGGGGTGATAAGAAAAAGTGCGAAGCATATAAAATAAGGAATTGGAATAATTGTGCTTTATACAAAAAAATCATAACCACCACAAAAAAGGGTGGGCCTCATGGACTCTTGTTAATATGAAAGAAATGAATTTATCAGGTAAGTTCTTACATAAATTATGTTTTCTTTCATGTAATTAACAAGAGTCCATGAGCTAGTGACGTATGGGATAATGACTACCCAAGATGTGGATCTTTCCACACAAGAGTCACTAGAGAGGGAGGGATAAAATAAAGACAGCCAATTCCTGCTGAAAATAATCCACACCCAAAATAAAGTTTAACAAAAAACATAAGCAGAAGATTCAAACTGAAACCGCTGCCTGAAGAACTTTTCTACCAAAAACTGCTTCAGAAGAAGAAAATACATCAAAATGGTAGAATTTAGTAAAAGTATGCAAAGAAGACCAAGTTGCTGCTTTGCAGATCTGGTCAACCGAAGCTTCATTCCTAAACGCCCAGGAAGTAGATACTGACCTAGTAGAATGAGCTGTAATTCCTTGAGGCGGAGTTTTACCCGACTCAACATAGGCAAGATGAATTAAAGATTTCAACCAAGATGCCAAAGAAATGGCAGAAGCTTTCTGGCCTTTCCTAGAACCGGAAAAGATAACAAATAGACTAGAAGTCTTACGGAAAGATTTCGTAGCTTCAACATAATATTTCAAAGCTCTAACAACATCCAAAGAATGCAATGATTTCTCCTTAGAATTCTTAGGATTAGGACATAATGAAGGAACCACAATTTCTCTACTAATGTTGTTGGAATTCACAACTTTAGGTAAAAATTCAAAAGAAGTTCGCAACACCGCCTTATCCTGATGAAAAATCAGAAAAGGAGACTCACACGAAAGAGCAGATAATTCAGAAACTCTTCTAGCAGAAGAGATGGCCAAAAGGAACAAAACTTTCCAAGAAAGTAATTTAATGTCCAATGAATGCATAGGTTCAAACGGAGGAGCTTGAAGAGCTCCCAGAACCAAATTCAAACTCCAAGGAGGAGAAATTGACTTAATGACAGGTTTTATACGTACCAAAGCTTGTACAAAACAATGAATATCAGGAAGAATAGCAATCTTTCTGTGAAAAAGAACAGAAAGAGCAGAGATTTGTCCTTTCAAAGAACTTGCGGACAAACCCTTATCCAAACCATCCTGAAGAAATTGTAAAATTCTCGGTATTCTAAAAGAATGCCAAGAAAAATGATGAGAAAGACACCATGAAATATAAGTCTTCCAGACTCTATAATATATCTCTCGAGATACAGATTTACGAGCCTGTAACATAGTATTAATCACGGAGTCAGAGAAACCTCTATGACCAAGAATCAAGCGTTCAATCTCCATACCTTTAAATTTAAGGATTTCAGATCCGGATGGAAAAAAGGACCTTGTGACAGAAGGTCTGGTCTTAACGGAAGAGTCCATGGCTGGCAAGATGCCATCCGGACAAGATCCGCATACCAAAACCTGTGAGGCCATGCCGGAGCTATTAGCAGAACAAACGAGCATTCCCTCAGAATCTTGGAGATTACTCTTGGAAGAAGAACTAGAGGCGGAAAGATATAGGCAGGATGATACTTCCAAGGAAGTGATAATGCATCCACTGCCTCCGCCTGAGGATCCCGGGATCTGGACAGATACCTGGGAAGTTTCTTGTTTAGATGAGAGGCCATCAGATCTATCTCTGGGAGCCCCCACAATTGAACAATCTGAAGAAATACCTCTGGGTGAAGAGACCATTCGCCCGGATGCAACGTTTGGCGACTGAGATAATCCGCTTCCCAATTGTCTACACCTGGGATATGAACCGCAGAGATTAGACAGGAGCTGGATTCCGCCCAAACCAAAATTCGAGATACTTCTTTCATAGCCAGAGGACTGTGAGTCCCTCCTTGATGATTGATGTATGCCACAGTTGTGACATTGTCTGTCTGAAAACAAATGAACGATTCTCTCTTCAGAAGAGGCCAAAACTGAAGAGCTCTGAAAATTGCACGGAGTTCCAAAATATTGATTGGTAATCTCACCTCCTGAGATTCCCAAACTCCTTGTGCCGTCAGAGATCCCCACACAGCTCCCCAACCTGTGAGACTTGCATCTGTTGAAATTACAGTCCAGGTCGGAAGAACAAAAGAAGCCCCCTGAATTAAACGATGGTGATTTGTCCACCACGTTAGAGAGTGTCGAACAATCGGTTTTAAAGATATTAATTGAGATATCTTCGTGTAATCCCTGCACCATTGGTTCAGCATACAGAGCTGAAGAGGTCGCATGTGAAAACGAGCAAAGGGGATCGCGTCCGATGCAGCAGTCATAAGACCTAGAATTTCCATGCATAAGGCTACCGAAGGGAATGATTGTGACTGAAGGTTTCGACAAGCTGTAATCAATTTTAGACGTCTCTTGTCTGTTAAAGACAGAGTCATGGACACTGAATCTATCTGGAAACCCAGAAAGGTTACCCTTGTTTGAGGAATCAAAGAACTTTTTGGTAAATTGATCCTCCAACCATGATCTTGAAGAAACAACACAAGTCGATTCGTATGAGACTCTGCTAAATGTAAAGACGGAGCAAGTACCAAGATATCGTCCAAATAAGGAAATACCACAATACCCTGTTCTCTGATTACAGACAGAAGGGCACCGAGAATCTTTGTGAAAATTCTTGGAGCTGTAGCAAGGCCAAACGGTAGAGCCACAAATTGGTAATGCTTGTCTAGAAAAGAGAATCTCAGGAACTGATAATGATCTGGATGAATCGGAATATGCAGATATGCATCCTGTAAATCTATTGTGGACATATAATTCCCTTGCTGAACAAAAGGCAATATAGTCCTTACAGTTACCATCTTGAACGTTGGTATCCTTACATAACGATTCAATAATTTTAGATCCAGAACTGGTCTGAAGGAATTCTCCTTCTTTGGTACAATGAAGAGATTTGAATAAAACCCCATCCCCTGTTCCGGAACTGGAACTGGCATAATTACTCCAGCCAACTCTAGATCTGAAACACAATTCAGAAATGCTTGAGCTTTCACTGGATTTACTGGGACATGGGAAAGAAAAAATCTCTTTGCAGGAGGTCTCATCTTGAAACCAATTCTGTACCCTTCTGAAACAATGTTCTGAATCCAAAGATTGTGAACAGATTTGATCCAAATTTCTTTGAAAAAACGTAACCTGCCCCCTACCAGCTGAACTGGAATGAGGGCCGTACCTTCATGTGAACTTAGAAGCAGGCTTTGCCTTTCTAGCAGGCTTGGATTTATTCCAGACTGGAGATGGTTTCCAAACTGAAACTGCTCCTGAGGACGAAGGATCAGGCTTTTGTTCTTTGTTGAAACGAAAGGAACGAAAACGATTGTTAGCCCTGTTTTTACCTTTAGATTTTTTATCCTGTGGTAAAAAAGTTCCTTTCCCACCAGTAACAGTTGAAATAATAGAATCCAACTGAGAACCAAATAATTTGTTTCCCTGGAAAGAAATGGAAAGTAGAGTTGATTTAGAAGCCATATCAGCATTCCAAGTCTTAAGCCATAAAGCTCTTCTGGCTAAGATAGCCAGAGACATAAATCTAACATCAACTCTAATAATATCAAAAATGGCATCACAGATGAAATTATTAGCATGCTGGAGAAGAATAATAATATCATGAGAATCACGATTTGTTACTTGTTGCGCTAGAGTTTCCAACCAAAAAGTTGAAGCTGCAGCAACATCAGCCAATGATATAGCAGGTCTAAGAAGATTACCTGAACATAGATAAGCTTTTCTTAGAAAAGATTCAATTTTTCTATCTAAAGGATCCTTAAACGAGGTACCATCTGACGTAGGAATGGTAGTACGTTTAGCAAGGGTAGAAATAGCCCCATCAACTTTAGGGATTTTGTCCCAAAATTCTAACCTGTCAGGCGGAACAGGATATAATTGCTTAAAACGTTTAGAAGGAGTAAATGAATTACCCAATTTATCCCATTCCTTAGCAATTACTGCAGAAATAGCATTAGGAACAGGAAAGACTTCTGGAATAACCGCAGGAGCTTTAAAAACCTTATCCAAACGTATAGAATTAGTATCAAGAGGACTAGAATCCTCTATTTCTAAAGCAATTAGTACTTCTTTAAGTAAAGAGCGAATAAATTCCATCTTAAATAAATATGAAGATTTATCAGCATCAATCTCTGAGACAGAATCCTCTGAACTAGAAGAGTCCAAAGAATCAGAATGATGGTGTTCATTTAAAAATTCATCTGTAGAGAGAGAAGATTTAAAAGACTTTTTACGTTTACTAGAAGGAGAAATAACAGACAAAGCCTTCTTTATGGATTCAGAAACAAAATCTCTTATGTTATCAGGAACATTCTGCACCTTAGATGTTGAGGGAACTGCAACAGGCAATGGTACATCACTAAAGGAAATATTATCTGCTTTAACAAGTTTGTCATGACAATTAATACAAACAACAGCTGGAGAAATAGCTACCAAAAGTTTACAGCAGATACACTTAGCTTTGGTAGATCCAGCAGGCAGTGGTTTTCCTGTAGTATCTTCTGGCTCAGATGCAACGTGAGACATCTTGCAATATGTAAGAGAAAAAACAACATATAAAGCAAAATAAATCAAATTCCTTATAAGACAGTTTCAGGAATGGGAAAAAAATGCCAAACATCAAGCTTCTAGCAACCAGAAGCAAATGAAAATGAGACTGAAATAATGTGGAGACAAAAGCGACGCCCATATTTTTTGGCGCCAAATAAGACGCCCACATTATTTGGCGCCTAAATGCTTTTGGCGCCAAAAATGACGCCACATCCGGAACGCCGACATTTTTGGCGCAAAATAACGTCAAAAAATGACGCAACTTCCGGCGACACGTATGACGCCGGAAACGGAAATGAATTTTTGCGCCAAAAAAATCCGCGCCAAAAATGACGCAATAAAATGAAGCATTTTCAGCCCCCGCGAGCCTAACAGCCCACAGGGAAAAAAGTCAAATTTTTGAGGTAAGACAAAATATGATAATTTAAAGCATAATCCCAAATATGAAACTGACTGTCTGGAAATAAGGAAAGTTGAACATTCTGAGTCAAGGCAAATAAATGTTTGAATACATATATTTAGAACTTTATAAATAAAGTGCCCAACCATAGCTTAGAGTGTCACAGAAAATAAGACTTACTTACCCCAGGACACTCATCTACATGTTTGTAGAAAGCCAAACCAGTACTGAAACGAGAATCAGTAGAGGAAATGGTAAATATAAGAGTATATCGTCGATCTGAAAAGGGAGGTAAGAGATGAATCTCTACGACCGATAACAGAGAACCTTATGAAATAGACCCCGTAGAAGGAGATCACTGCATTCAATAGGCAATACTCTCCTCACATCCCTCTGACATTCACTGCACGCTGAGAGGAAAACCGGGCTCCAACTTGCTGCGGAGCGCATATCAACGTAGAATCTAGCACAAACTTACTTCACCACCTCCCTTGGAGGCAAAGTTTGTAAAACTGATTTGTGGGTGTGGTGAGGGGTGTATTTATAGGCATTTTAAGGTTTGGGAAACTTTGCCCCTCCTGGTAGGAATGTATATCCCATACGTCACTAGCTCATGGACTCTTGTTAATTACATGAAAGAAATATTTTTTTCTCTCTTTAATGTTACATGTTCCTATAATGCACTGTCTATTCTAGAACACTATAACGTGCCAATAACAATGGAAAGTGTGATAAATGTGTTCTTTTTTTTTCCTGCTGTAAAAAAGTGACCATATTTTGAAACTGTTTTTCATTATTCATTGCTGTCCTCTTTCCTGCAGACAGGTGTCACAGGGTTGACAGACTGCGCTTGGCAGGAAGACTGGCCTCATTAGGTCCTTGTGCAGGATTTCTGCAAGCCCACTGCGGGACACATGAATTATACATTATTATTGTAACTGTGGGCTGCGACAGGGAGGAAGTTCCATCCCCTGCAAACAGCTACAGACTAACAAACGTGAAGAGATATGAAAAAGATGTATGTGGCTCTGCAGCTGGGTCCACAAATATAGAAGCACAGATTTTACAGGCAGATACAGAGCAATATGTATATCTACATAGGAATGGTAAAGGAACACAAGTTAAAATGAACATTTCATGGCTGAGATAGAACAAGCAATTGTAGACAACTTCCATTAACAAAATGTGCACAGTTCTTTTTATATTTACACTTTTTGAGTCACCAGCTCCTACCGAGCATGTGCAAGAATTCACAGTATATAGGTATATGCATTTGTGATTGGCTGATGGTTGTCACATGATGCAAGAGGAGTGGAAATAGACATAATTTATGTAAGAATTTACCTGATAAATTCATTCATATTCTTTCATATTGGCAAGAGTCCATGAGCTAGTGACGTATGGGATATACAATCCTACCAGGAGGAGCAAAGTTTCCCAAACCTCAAAATGCCTACAAATACACCCCTCACCACACCCACAATTCAGTTTAATGAATAGCCAAGCAGTGGGGTGATAAAGAAAGGAGTAGAAAGCATCAACAAAGGAAATTTGGAAATAATTGTGCTTTATATAAAAAATCATAACCACCATAAAAAAGGGTGGGCCTCATGGACTCTTGCCAATATGAAAGAAATGAATTTATCAGGTATGTTCTTACATAAATTATGTTTTCTTTCATGTAATTGGCAAGAGTCCATGAGCTAGTGACATATGGGATAACAGTACCCAAGATGTGGAACTCCACGCAAGTCACTAGAGAGGGAGGGATAGAAAATAAAGACAGCCAATTCCGCTGAAAAAATTAATCCACATCCCAAATCATAAATTTTAATCTTATAATAGAAAAGAAAAAAACTGAAATTATAAGCAGAAGAATCAAACTGAAACAGCTGCCTGAAGAACTTTTATACCAAAAACTGCTTCTGAAGAAGAAAAAACATCAAAATGGTAGAATTTAGTAAATGTATGCAAAGAAGACCAAGTTGCTGCTTTGCAAATCTGATCAACTGAAGCTTCATTCTTAAAAGCCCAGGAAGTGGAAAATGACCTAGTAGAATGAGCTGTAATCCTCTGAGGCGGGGATTTACTCGACTCCAAATAAGCGTGATGAATCAAAAGCTTTAACCAAGATGCCAAATAAATGGCAGAAGCCTTCTGACCTTTCCTAGAACCAGAAAAGCTAACAAATAGACTAGAAGTCTTCCTGAAAACTTTAGTAGCTTCAACATAATACTTCAAAGCTCTCACCACATCCAAAGAATGTAAAGATCTCTCCAAAGAATTATTTGGATGGGGACACAAAGAAGGGACAACAATTTCCCTACTAATGTTGTTGGAATTCACAACTTTAGGTAAGAATTTAAAAGAAGTCCGCAAAACTGCCTTATCCTGATGAAAAATTAGAAAGGGAGACTCACAAGAAAGAGCAGATAATTCAGAAACTCTTCTAGCAGAAGAGATGGCCAAAAGAAACAACACTTTCCAAGAAAGCAATTCAATGTCCAAAGAATGCATAGGCTCAAACGGAGGAGCCTGTAAAGCCTTCAAAACCAAATTAAGACTCCAAGGAGGAGAGATTGATTTAATGACAGGCTTGATACGAACCAAAGCCTGTACAAAACAATAAATATCTGGGAGTTTAGCAATTTTTCTGTGGAATAAAACAGAAAGAGCAGAGATTTGTCCTTTCAAGGAACTTGCAGACAAACCCTTATCCAAACCATCCTGAAGAAACTGTAAAATTCGAGGAATTCTAAAAGAATGCCAAGAGAATTTATGAGAAGAACACCATGAAATGTAAGTCTCCCAAACTCGATAATCTTTCTAGAAACAGATTTATGAGCCTGTAACATAGTATTAATCACTGAGTCAGAGAAACCTCTATAACTAAGCACTAAGCGTTCAATTTCCATACCTTCAAATTTAATTATTTGAGATCCTGATGGAAAAACGGACCTTGAGATAGAAGGTCTGGCCTTAGTGGAAGTGGCCATGGTTGGCAACTGGACATCCGAACAAGATCCGCATACCAAAACCTGTGAGCCCATGCTGGAGCCACCAGCAGCACAAACGATTGCTCCATGATGATTTTGGAAATTACTCTTGGAAGAAGAACTAGAGGCAGAAAAATATAGGCAGGTTGATAACTCCAGGGAAGTGTCAATGCATCCACTGCTTCCACCTAAGGATCCCTGGACCTGGACAGGTACCTGGGAAGTTTCTTGTTTAGATGAGATGCCATCAGATCTATTTCATATAAAGTGCCAAACCATATCCAAGAGTATCTTAAGTAAATGAGACATACTTACCAAAAGACACCCATCCACATATAGCAGATAGCCAAACCAGTACTGAAACGAAAATCAGTAGAGGTAATGGTATATAAGAGTATATCATCGATCTGAAAAGGGAGGTAGGAGATGAATCTCTACGACCAATAACTGAGAACCTATGAAATAGATCCCCGTTAGGAAGACCATAGTATTCAATAGGTGATACTCCCTTCACATCCCTCTGACATTCACTGCACTCTGAGAGAAACCGGGCTTCAACATGCTGAGAAGCGCATATCAACGTAGAAAGCTAGCACAAACTTACTTCACCACCTTCATAGTAGGCAAAGTTTGTAAAACTGAATTGTGGGTGTGGTGAGGGGTGTATTTGTAGGCATTTTGAGGTTTGGGAAACTTTGCCCCTCCTGGTAGGATTGTATATCCCATACGTCACTAGCTCATGGACTCTTGCCAATTACATGAAAGAAAGACATAACTTTGAAATTTGTCAGGAAAAAAAAAATCTACTTCTCATTTAATGTTCAGACTAAGGGGGATATTTATCAAAGCGTCGTAATTGTTGCGACATTGATCCGCCGTAGTTATCAAAGCGTCAACATCTGCAAATGTTGAAATTTGTGACGTAACATACGATCCCGCGATCTCAATCCGACACACATCGTTGCGAGTTGAAAACCGTGGAATTTGAGCGGAATCGTGTTCATTTGCCCTCCTATTCGACACTATTTGAAGCTCTCACAAAGTTATCAAAATTTCTACAGTTACGCTAGCGTCTTTTCCGACTCAGCGTACCTGGTTTTCAATCAGGTCACGAATGCCATAGAACTCAATGGGAGTCTGAAAACAAAGAAAGCTTATGTTTGATGCTGCAAGAGAATTAAGTATATTACATAATAAAAGTAAATTAGAAACTTTATTTTTTCTTTCTAAATCAAACAATTGCTCCACATTTGGTGCACTAGTAGATATAGGGATAAAAATGAAAAATACATTACTACTGATGGATTATGCTACAACTTTGCCTCTCATTACAAATCAAGGGGACAATATTATTTTTACATATTTGGTGCAAAGTTTTGCCCCAAACTTTTCGCATTAATAGATATAGAGAAAAAATGAAATAAATGCACAACATAACATAGCTAACTTCCTTTTTATTTTTTGGAAAAATGTATGTGCACCATGTTTAAGCCATATAATACAAGTCCCACTCTCCACTTCGTGCCATATTTGACGCAACACTTTTCGCACCAAGTATGATGCAAACTCCTAAATGACCAACACAATAGAGAATTGGTATTAAAGATAAAGATTGATGCTGACATTAGGACACGCAGTGTAATATTTTAGACAAGGATTTTAAAATTCAAATTGATGTTTGATTCAATATAATCTTAAACTGATAGCTCAAAGGAATAGCCCATGAATTAGATACAGCAGAAATTAAAATCACCTATTTACTAACATGCTATTGTCTGTGTATTTATTCCTTCTCTTGACTTTCTTTTTCAGTAAGAAATGTCATTTTATATGCCAGCCCATTTTATAACACCTGTAAAGGTTGTTTTTTTAAAAATAGATTGCAATCAGGAGAGATTAGATAGGTGTAGAGAGAAAACTGGCCCAGCTCTTAAAGGGACAGGAAACCCCAAAATATGTTTACTTTCCTATCCCTTTAAAATATCCATAGATTGCAAATAAATACATATGATACTCTGATAACATGTTATATTTGCAATTATTCCTGCTCAGAATAATAATACATTTACACTATATTCATATAGTGGTATAAATAAACACAGAGATATGACAGACAACATTGTTTAGAACAAAAAAAGGAACTTAGGGACATGTAAATATGTTTGCAAAAAATTTCTGACATAGCACACACACACACATATATATATATATATATATATATATATATATATATATATATATATATATATATATATATATATATATATATATATATATACACACACACATATATATATATGAGCTAGGAAAGGGAGGGCACTCTCAGGATTTATATACATCAAAGTTAGTTTATTTTTTATAACAACAACGTTAGAAAGTCATAAGGATAGGTCGACGTTTCGGCTTACATAGAAGCCTTCATCAAGACAGATGAACAACTGTTAAACGAAGAAGAAAAAATAACAGATTTAAAAACGCAAAACACAACATCAATACGTAATCCCACCACCAAATTGTTTGCAGGCAGGTGGTGGGATTACGTATTGATGTTGTGTTTTGCGTTTTTAAATCTGTTATTTTTTCTTCTTCGTTTAACAGTTGTTCATCTGTCTTGATGAAGGCTTCTATGTAAGCCAAAACGTCGACCTATCCTTATGACTTTCTAACGTTGTTGTTATAAAAAATAAACTAACTTTGATGTATATAAATCCTGAGAGTGCCCTCCCTTTCCTAGCTCATATATATATATATATATATATATATATATATATATATATATACACACACATATATATATATATATATACATACATACACACACACATATATATATATATATATATATATATACACACACACATACTAAAATATGTACAGTATGTCCAATCTTAAAAATAATTCTAATAATTCACTCTCCACTTTGCACCAAATACGTCGCTACTTGCTATATTAGCAATTAGCCCTGCTCAGAAAAAGAATACATTTACACTATATACAATAATTTGCTAAAGAGAAATGTCCTTGTTCGTGGACAGTAATTAAATGGTATAAATAAAGTTGGGAAAAACCAGAATAGCTGCGACATCGATGACTGTTAGTTAACACCCTTTCCGATGTTCTTTGCACCGTACTTGTAGCGCGTGTTTTTTATGGCATTTTTGATAAATAAGGAGATCGTATTCAGATCTGCGGCCGCGATGTTTGGTGAGCGTATTGACGCCTGCCAATGCAACATAGTTGACGCTTTGATAAATATCCCCCTAAGTGATATTGCATTGTCTTTTTATAATGCATTTGATCATTATGCAAAGCTACTGTATTTACCGGTCCTTTAATTGCCGCAATCACCTTCAAATAAATTTAAAGAACAAATTTTAGAAAGTTTTCAAGTAATGAAAAAGAATAATGTCTTAGAAAAATATGGGGATTTTAAAAACAATGTAACATCAATAAAGAATTGAGGCTTCAGATTCAAACACGTTTTATGCAACTGCATTTGATCTCTACTCATATCTAGTCTGCCAATTCACCTGTCAACAAAAGGCTTATTTGATATATTCCTGAAATTAGTTACATATATTGCAGGAATTCTTAAAAACCCTCTACCACCTCTTGGAAAAATATGCACCTTAATTTTGTCTCCCCTTTAATTTGTTCCCAATGAGTCATTTTACCTGCTAGAGTGTATTAAATTGTTTTAAAATAACACCTTTACATTTATATCAGCATTTGAAATAACTGATTTTGTCGGTGGTATCCCCAACTATACTGAAAGTTTCTATACTTAAAGGGATATGAAACCCAAATTTGTTCTTTCATGATTCAGATAAAGCAGGCAATTTTAAGCAACTTTTTAATTTACTCCTATTATTAATTTTTCTTTGTTCTCTTGGTATCTTTATTTGAAAAACAGACATGAAAATCTTAGGAGCTGGTCCATTTTTGGTTCAGCACCTGGGTAGCGCTATATTTAGCCACCAATCAGCAAGCGCTACCCAGGTGAAGAACCAAAAATGGGCCAGCTCCTAAGCTTATATTCCTGCATTTTAGATAAAAATACAAAGAGAAGGGGGGAAATGATAATGGGAGTAAATTAGAAAGTTGCTAAAAATTGATGCTCTGTCTGAATCATGAAAGAAACAAATTGGGTTTCATATCCCTTTAAGTATTGGATATAGAAATCTGTGTAAATATAGCCAGCAGAAGAAATGACACTCCCAGTGGGAGGTAGGCGAGATAAGTGATAAATTAGCAATAAAATGTTCATTTTGAATTGCTCTCTCTAAGTATTGAGCTTTGGGATACAGTCCGGGATAATATAAAGAAGCGTGTTTGTGTGTACATAAAGTGATAAAATAAGGAGATTTGATTTGCCTGCAAGCTCAACCCATTTTAATGAGCTGTGGTTTTAAAGAACAAAACCAGCCATTTCATGTACAAAAATAAGCATAAGAAAGCCATTTCCCATACATTTTAAACCCTGCAGCTGGTATAACAAATCACTGTATAACCAATCTATCTATCACCACTATCCCATCATCACCAGTAAACACACATATGGCCCCTATAATATAAAATGAAATACATGGAGACTACTTGTAAATCCTCTTCTCTTTATATTATTCTTTACGTCTGAACTTTGCTGGATCCTAAAATATTTAAAGGCTTTTGTTTTGTATGCCTGAAATACCCTCCAATCTACCGATAAATACACCTGTGAGGTTGATCACATACATCTAATGCCAGTAAGCACTACAGCTGACTATAAAGCGTGGTAAGATGTATTTTTACTGTTCGCTAGCTGCGTTGTGCTGTGCCCATTAGACCAAAAGCATCTGTCATGAGGAAGCAGCGGCTGCAGGCTGAGAGACTGCATATTAGAGCACTGATGTATAAGGTGAGGAACAGAGAACACATCAGAGAGACAATTTAGCAGAGCAGGTATAATCCAAACAAAGAAGCAGTGAATCATGATCCATTTATTCAAATGTCCCCAAGTTCACCTCCATAACTTCGTAAAGTTCAATAGAGTTAAACACATAGTCAAACTTGCATTCCTGAACACACCCCTTCTGCTGCAGATGAGGGTATGGCTAGTGATTGGAGAATACATAAGTATGCCTGCTTCTTATTGGCTGCTCACCAGCTGTATTCTAACATGGAGTGGTATTGATGAAGAATACCACTCCAAACCCTTTGCATAATGTAAACAAATACTAAACTGCACATTATATTTTTATACAAAAATGTCCGCTCAAACAAATAATATATTTGTTCACCATTACCCAAAGTGCATAACACAGACTTAGTGACCGCTCACATAGGAAAGACAATTAAAGGGACATCAAACAGTGTAATAATACTTTAATCTACATCAGTTGTGGACGATAGTTAAAGGGACAGTAGCACACTTCAGATTTTTTTCATATGTAAAACTACCTTGAAATATACTTACATATTTCATGCAATTTAGCTGTGAAAATTGTGGCATTTTAAAATGTCATACCTGGAACGTAGCCTGCTGACTTATCAAGGCTAACTCTGCTACATATCTTTCACTAACTGGCTTCAGCAGATAACAACTGCAAAATAATCCACTTTATACTAACATTATGACTGGGGTTAGTCTTGTTGTCTGCAGACTAAAGCCTGGATTTGCTCCTCTAAATAAGGCAAATTGTGGGTGGAGTTTGGCTTAACAAAAATAAATGCAGCAAGCAAGATGTTGTTATTCTATAGCAAGACAACAGAAATGTCTTGTAAATAAAAATTGTTTACTGTCCCTTTAAGCATGTAAAATATGTTTGGCCACTCATACTAAAAAATTACAACATTATGCTTTGAACATTTTTAACTATAATCAATGTTATTAATCAGATAGACAATTTTCTTATTAAAATTCCTCAAAAGAGTTAATTTAAAAAGGAGAATATTGAAAAGGTTCTGTCCAAAAAAGGATTACATACTAATTAAATTTACAATACCACAGTCATTTTTGTTACCGAGATGAATGAAGATTCACTTAAAAATTACAGTTTGCTTCCAAATGTAAATTCCTATAGTGTAGATATATAAAGCTTGAAATCTACATTGCTTCAAAACAATGTGCATTTGGAACATCAGCAATTCAGCTTGATTTTAGTCAGGGAGGTGCTCAACAGACATGAAGAGGCTCTGGAATACCTAGGATGATGTTTGGTTTGAAAATAACACCAAAATACTATATATAACAACATTCTAAATGTATACTCTTGGATGGCAATACCATCGGATTGACTTTTAATTAACCCTTTGGTGCACAAAGGGCAGCCTGTTTATTTCTTCACCATTAAATTTACAAACATATTCTTACCTTTCCAAAATCCCGAACGTCAAACAGGTCATACGGGTCGAAAAGGTCGCTGTTCCGTAGCCCAAACTTATCGTGGCAAACTTTTAAAAAGGTTCGGATATTCTTCAGGCAAAGGAACTAGAAGACAGAAATGACTGGTTAGTTTAATAAAAATAATTTTCTTTTGTTATTAAAGGAGCAGTAAACAGTAGATTTGCATGATAAACAAATACATAATAAAAATACTTAATCTGAATTTCAAATGAGCAGTAGAATTTTATTTCTGACCGTTATGTCATTTTACACTCCTCCTGTATCATGTGACAGCCATTAGCCAATCACAAATGCATAAACGCATATTCTGTGAATTCTTGCACATGCTCAGTTGGAGCTGGTGACTAAAAACATAATATATATATATATATATATATATATATATATATATATATATAAAAAGACTGTGCACATTTTGTTAATGGAAGTAAATTAGAAAGTTGTTTAAAATTGCTGCTCTATCTGAATCATGAAATTTTATTTTTTACTTGAGTGTCCCTTTAAATTACTTTAAACATGTCATTAGTGTACGTGAAGTAATTATCAAATTAGCTACATATTAACCTTCTACGGGAGTAAAAAATAAATACATCTGAAAATCCTATCTGCTATAAGATTGTGCTATTGCCTAGACAAATGGTTGCATTTATTATTGCATGCTCAGTGTGTAAAAGTAATCAGATCTCTGCTATCATTTAATCTCGACTCTCCATAAAATCGTAAAATAAATAAATAAATATGATTCTGTGATCTCAGTGGAAGTTAAACTAAAAGAAGACAAATCGGGAATATGCATCAAAAGGAGGAGCGAGTTTGGTTTACAGCATCCCAAAAAAAGAATATAAAAAAACAAAGCAGGAGAGACAAGCTATTAACCCTAGAGTTATAAAAAAGTTATACAGTAGAATTGCATAATCAAATCAAATGGATAATATAAAGCCAATGTAATAGCACTTAGTCAGAAGTTCGTAGCAGCAGTAGATTTTCTTATGAAATGTTTCAGTTAGTTCAAGTTTCCTTCCCCCGTATCATGTGACAGCTATCAGCCAATCACAAAATGCATATATGTGTACACTGAATTCTTGCACATGCTCAGAAGAAGAGGATGCCTCAGAAACTGTATATATAAAAAGACTGTGCATATTTTGATAGTGGAAGTGCACACTCCATATGAACGATGTCTTTAGTGTCCTTTTTACCTTGCAGCAAAAGCAATAGACAAATCTACATTCCTTCATTTTTGCCAACTGTATAAGGTGTTGTCAGGCCATTGAGGTAAAGTATGTGGGTATTCTGATTCTGACATTGATGACAATGGAACATAATGGCTTTATTAAAAGGATATAAAAGTCCAAAAGGAAAAATGTTCTAAATGTGTTATATACAATCAATAAACTACAAATGGGTTAAATACAAAGATAAAGTTAGAACCAGAGCTGCAATTCAATACTGGGAACTAGCTGAACACATCTAGTGAGAGGCATATGTGAGTAGCCACCAGTCAGATCCCAATCGTGCATTGCAGCTCTTGAGCCTACCAAGGTTTGCTTTTAAACAAAGGATACCAACAGACCAAGGTGTCTGAACAATGAACAGTTTTGACTCAAATAACAAAGACATGATCTATTTAACTCATAACCAGAAAGATTTCACTTCAATATTTCAAAAGGTATGAAAATCCCTATATATGCAACTGAAAAGGCTGGGTTTAGCCATGAACACTTAATCATGATCTGAGACATGCATGCAAAAAAAAAAAAACTATGCAAACAATTGAGATATCCCAGATTGACTCATGGGCTGAAATCTGTGACCTCACAGAGAACACATTTAAAACAATTTAACAAGTAGAGCAGGTTCTGGCAAATGATTACTCCAGTTATGCGCAGGCAATGAATAATTCACTGTTTGCAATGACCGGCAGGTAAAATCCCATGTAGGGAAGCAGAACAGAGACAGCAGCTGCCAGGTCTAATGCTGAATGTGCGGGTAGACGGGCAGAAAGACGAGGAATACGCTGCTTTATTAACTGCTCTGCAGCTGCACGAGACAAAGCCATTTTATTCATTTATTTCAACTGCATATTTATTATGACACCAGCACACAGCCGTACCCTGAAGCTGGTACTGTGTTTACCTCAGTGTAAGCGCCCGGTCCTATAGGCAACCGAATGTACCAGGTGAAACTGCACTGGCCCAGGGACATACAAAATACATACATAAAATATACTTTCCTTTGTTTTATTATGTGTTTAACTTCTGACTGAATAAAAACAAAGCAAACGTTGCACTCACGGAACACCTACATTCTTCTCCAGGTGAGAATACAGTCATTGGTTGGAGCATATGCATGTATGCCCACTCCTAATTGTCTCACCTGCTGGATCCTCATCTGCAGTTGGACAAGTGCACAACTTTGACTAAATATTTTGTTCTTTTGTTGGGGTTAAAGGGATAGTCTACTCAAAATTAAAGTTTCATGATTCAGATAGGGCAGCAATTTTTATTAATTTTCTAATTTACTCCTATTATTATTTTTTCTTTGTTGTCTTGGTATCTTCATTTGAAAAAGCAAGAATGTAAGCTTAGGAGCCAGCCCATTTTTGGTTCAGCTCCTGGGTAGCGCTTACTGATTGGTGTCTAAATGTAGCCACCAATAAGCAAGTACTACCCAGGTCCTGAACCAAAAATGGGCCGGGTCCTAAGTTTATACATTCCTGCTTTTCAAATAAAGATACCAAGAGAACAAAGAAAAATTGATAATAGGAGTAAATTAGAAAGTTGATAAAAATTGCTGCTCTGTCTAAATCATGAAAGAAAAAAATTGGGTTTCATATCCTTTTAAATATATAGTAAAGTAAACACGGTTTAACTAAATAGAGCATTTTCATTTAACACTAGAATATCACTTTAAAGTTCAAACGGGATAATGTTTAGAAAACCCCATGGAGCTGTTAAATGGACATTTAACTCCATTTTTTTCATGATTAAAAATAATATACAATTTTATACAACTTTCCCAATTTATTTCTATTATCAAAATTGCTAATTTATTTATAGGCTGCCTAGTAGTAGCTGTTAAACAGATATTAAAAACATCTCACATTGTCATATAAAATATTAAAGGATAATTAAAAAAAAAAAAAAACTTTACAATTTGCTTTCATTATTTATTTTGCCTCCTTTCATGGGTTTTCCAGTTCTCAGAATTGGAAGTGCCCACTGCTTAACACTGCTACATATCTGTAAAATTCTTACATGCAGTAAAACAACTTTGCAATATACTTTGATTATTTTGCCCCTTTTCCCTGTAATTTAATTTTGAAAATAATGTGTTTTTAATTTCGGAGAATTGAAAGTGCATACTGCAGATACTACTCACCTGACCCTGAAACATATCAGACCTTAATTAGCCTCAGCAGGGGTGATCAGATAAGGAACAGCAAAACAATGCACAATTTGCTAACAAAATGACTGTGGTTAGCTGTATCTACTCCAGTGACAAGCCAGGATTGGCTCCTTCAAATGCAAACGCATGTGGTAGAGGAAGTTTGGTCATTAAAAAAACAATAGTAGCAGATATGGTGTTAATATATTCAGAAAGTTTTCACTCTTTACTAGTATGTTAATTTATAAATATAAGGTGAATTATGCCTCTAACTCTGCCACCATTTTTCTTGTGCAATAAGAAGAAACAGAATTTATGCTTACCTGATAAATTACTTTCTCCAACGGTGTGTCCGGTCCACGGCGTCATCCTTACTTGTGGGATATTCTCTTCCCCAACAGGAAATGGCAAAGAGCCCAGCAAAGCTGGTCACATGATCCCCCCTAGGCTCCGCCTTCCCCAGTCATTCGACCGACGTAAAGGAGGAATATGCATAGGAGAAATCATATGATACCGTGGTGACTGTAGTTAGAGAAAATAAATCATCAGACCTGATTAAAAACCAGGGCGGGCCGTGGACCGGACACACCGTTGGAGAAAGTAATTTATCAGGTAAGCATAAATTCTGTTTTCTCCAACATAGGTGTGTCCGGTCCACGGCGTCATCCTTACTTGTGGGAACCAATACCAAAGCTTTAGGACACGGATGATGGGAGGGAACAAATCAGGACGCCTAGATGGAAGGCACCACGGCTTGCAAAACCTTTCTCCCAAAAATAGCCTCAGATGAAGCAAAAGTATCAAATTTGTAGAATTTGGCAAAAGTGTGCAGTGAAGACCAAGTCGCTGCCTTACATATCTGATCAACAGAAGCCTCGTTCTTGAAGGCCCATGTGGAAGCCACAGCCCTAGTGGAGTGAGCTGTGATTCTTTCAGGAGGCTGCCGTCCGGCAGTCTCATAAGCCAATCGGATAATGCTTTTAAGCCAGAAAGAGAGAGAGGTAGAAGTTGCTTTTTGACCTCTCCTTTTACCAGAATAAACAACAAACAAAGAAGATGTTTGTCTGAAATCCTTAGTAGCTGCTAAGTAAAATTTGAGAGCACGAACTACATCCAAGTTGTGCAACAAACGTTCCTTCTTTGAAACTGGATTAGGACACAAAGAAGGCACAACTATCTCCTGGTTAATATTTTTGTTAGAAACAACTTTCGGAAGAAAACCAGGTTTAGTACGCAAAACCACCTTATCTGCATGGAACACCAGATATGGAGGAGAACACTGCAGAGCAGATAACTCTGAAACTCTTCTTGCAGAAGAAATTGCAACCAAAAACAAAACTTTCCAAGATAATAACTTAATATCAACGGAATGTAGGGGTTCAAACGGAATCCCCTGAAGAACTGAAAGAACTAGATTGAGACTCCAGGGAGGAGTCAAATTTTTGTAAACAGGCTTGATTCTAACCAGAGCCTGAACAAAAGCTTGAACGTCTGGCACAGCCGCCAGCTTTTTGTGAAGTAAAACAGATAAAGCAGAAATCTGTCCCTTCAAAGAACTTGCAGATAATCCTTTCTCCAAACCTTCTTGAAGAAAGGATAGAATCCTAGGAATTTTTATCTTGTTCCATGGGAATCCTTTAGATTCACACCAACAGATATATCTTTTCCATATTTTATGGTAGATTTTTCTAGTTACAGGCTTTCTAGCCTGAACAAGAGTATCAATGACAGAATCTGAGAACCCTCGCTTTGATAAAATCAAGCGTTCAATCTCCAAGCAGTCAGTTGGAGTGAGGCCAGATTCGGATGTTCGAACGGACCTTGAACAAGAAGGTCCTGTCTCAGAGGTAGCTTCCATGGTGGAGCCGATGACATATTCACCAGGTCTGCATACCAAGTCCTGCGTGGCCATGCAGGAGCTATCAAGATCACCGATACCCTCTCCTGTTTGATCCTGGCTACCAGCCTGGGAATGAGAGGAAACGGTGGGAACACATAAGCTAGGTTGAAGGTCCAAGGTGCTACTAGTGCATCCACTAGAGCCGCCTTGGGATCCCTGGATCTGGACCCGTAGTAAGGAACCTTGAAGTTCTGGCGAGACGCCATCAGATCCATGTCTGGGATGCCCCATAATTGAGTTATTTGGGCAAAGATTTCCGGATGGAGTTCCCACTCCCCCGGATAAAATGTCTGACGACTCAGAAAATCCGCTTCCCAATTTTCCACTCCTGGGATGTGGATTGCAGACAAGTGGCAGGAGTGAGTCTCCGCCCATTGAATTATTTTGGTCACTTCTTCCATCGCCAGGGAACTCCTTGTTCCCCCCTGATGGTTGATATACGCAACAGTCGTCATGTTGTCTGATTGAAACCTTATGAATTTGGCCTTTGCTAGCTGAGGCCAAGCCTTGAGAGCATTGAATATCACTCTCAGTTCCAGAATGTTTATCGGTAGAAGAGATTCTTCCCGAGACCAAAGACCCTGAGCTTTCAGGGGTTCCCAGACCGCGCCCCAGCCCACCAGACTGGCGTCGGTCGTGACAATGACCCACTCTGGTCTGCGGAAGCTCATCCCTTGTGACAGGTTGTCCAGGGTCAGCCACCAACGGAGTGAATCTCTGGTCCTCTGATCTACTTGTATCGTTGGAGACAAGTCTGTATAATCCCCATTCCACTGTCTGAGCATGCACAGTTGTAATGGTCTTAGATGAATTCGCGCAAAAGGAACTATGTCCATTGCCGCAACCATCAAACCTATTACTTCCATGCACTGCGCTATGGAAGGAAGAAGAACAGAATGAAGTACTTGACAAGAGTTTAGAAGTTTTGATTTTCTGGCTTCTGTCAGAAAAATCTTCATTTCTAAGGAGTCTATTATTGTTCCCAAGAAGGGGACTCTTGTTGACGGAGATAGAGAACTTTTCTCTACGTTCACTTTCCACCCGTGAGATCTGAGAAAGGCTAGGACAATGTCCGTATGAGCCTTTGCTTGTGGCAGGGACGACGCTTGAATCAGAATGTCGTCCAAGTAAGGTACTACTGCAATGCCCCTCGGTCTTAGCACCGCTAGAAGGGACCCTAGTACCTTTGTGAAAATTCTTGGAGCAGTGGCTAATCCGAATGGAAGTGCCACAAACTGGTAATGTTTGTCCAGAAAGGCGAACCTTAGGAACTGATGATGTTCCTTGTGGATAGGAATATGTAGATACGCATCCTTTAAATCCACCGTGGTCATGAATTGACCTTCCTGGATGGTAGGAAGAATTGTTCGAATGGTTTCCATTTTGAACGATGGAACCCTGAGAAATTTGTTTAAGATCTTGAGATCCAAGATTGGTCTGAATGTTCCCTCTTTTTTGGGAACTATGAACAGATTGGAGTAGAATCCCATTCCTTGTTCCTTTAATGGAACAGGATGAATCACTCCCATTTTTAACAGGTCTTCTACACAATGTAAGAATGCCTGTTTTTTTATGTGGTCTGAAGACAATTGAGACCTGTGGAACCTTCCCCTTGGGGGTAGCTCCTTGAATTCCAGAAGATAACCTTGGGAGACTATTTCTAGGGCCCAAGGATCCAGAACATCTCTTGCCCATGCCTGAGCAAAGAGAGAAAGTCTGCCCCCCACCAGATCCGGTCCCGGATCGGGGGCCAACATCTCATGCTGTCTTTGTAACAGTAGCAGGCTTCTTGGCCTGCTTACCTTTGTTCCAGCCTTGCATTGGCCTCCAGGCAGGCTTGGCTTGAGACGTATTACCCTCTTGCTTAGAGGGTGCAGAACTTGAGGCTGGTCCGTTTCTACGAAAGGGACGAAAATTAGGTTTATTTTTAGCCTTGAAAGACCTATCCTGAGGAAGGGCATGGCCCTTTCCCCCAGTGATATCTGAAATAATCTCTTTCAAGTCAGGGCCAAACAGCGTTTTCCCCTTGAAAGGAATATTAAGCAATTTGTTCTTGGAAGACACATCCGCTGACCAAGACTTTAGCCAAAGCGCTCTGCGCGCCACAATAGCAAACCCTGAATTTTTCGCCGCTAATCTAGCTAATTGCAGGGTAGCGTCTAGAGTAAAAGAGTTAGCCAATTTAAGAGCACAAATTCTGTCCATAATCTCCTCATAAGAGGTATCTTTATCTAGCGACTTTTCTAGTTCATCAAACCAGAAACACGCTGCTGTAGTAACAGGAACAATGCATGAAATTGGCTGTAGAAGGTAACCTTGCTGAACAAACATCTTTTTAAGCAAACCTTCTAACTTTTTATCCATAGGATCTTTGAAAGCACAACTATCTTCTATAGGGATAGTAGTGCGTTTGTTTAAAGTAGAGACCGCCCCCTCGACCTTAGGGACTGTCTGCCATAAGTCCTTTCTGGGGTCGACTATAGGAAACATTTTTTTAAATATAGGGGGAGGGACAAAAGGTATGCCGGGCCTTTCCCATTCTTTGTTTACAATATCCGCCACCCGCTTGGGTATAGGAAAAGCTTCGGGGGGCACCGGGACCTCTAGGAACTTGTCCATCTTACATAATTTCTCTGGAATGACCAAATTGTCACAATCATCCAGAGTAGATAACACCTCCTTAAGCAGAGCGCGGAGATGTTCCAATTTAAATTTGAACGTAATAACATCAGGTTCAGCTTGTTGAGAAATTTTTCCTGAATCTGAAATTTCTCCCTCAGACAAAACCTCCCTAGCCCCTTCAGACTGGTGTAAGGGCATGTCAGAACCATTATCATCTGCGCCCTCATGCTCTTCAGTATCTAAAACAGAGCAGTCGCGCTTTCGCTGATAAGTGGGCATTTTGGCTAAAATGTTTTTAATAGAATTATCCATTACAGCCGTTAATTGTTGCATAGTAAGAAGAATAGGCGCACTAGATGTACTAGGGGCCTCTTGTGTGGGCAAGACTGGTGTAGACACATAAGGGGATGATGCAGTACCATGCTTACTCCCCTCACTAGAGGAATCATCTTGGGCATCATTTTCACTATCACATGCATCACATCTATTTAAATGAGAAGGAACTTTGGCTTCCTGACATACAGAACATAGTCTATCTGATGGTACAGACATGTTAAACAGGCATAAACTTGATAACAAAGTACAAAAAACGTTTTAAAATAAAACCGTTACTGTCACTTTAAATTTTAAACTGAACACACTTTATTACTGAATATGCGAAAAAGTATGAAGGAATTGTCCAAAATTCACCAAAATTTCACCACAGTGTCATAAAGCCTTGAAAGTATTGCACACCAAATTTGAAAGTCTTAACTCTTAAAATAACGGAACCGGAGCCGTTTTTACATTTAACCCCTATACAGTCCCTGGTATCTGCTTTGCTGAGACCCAACCAAGCCCAGAGGGGAATACGATACCAAATGACGCCTTCAGCACGCTTTTTCAGTGTATCAGAGCTCCTCACACATGCATCTGCATGCTTTGATTCCCAAAAAACAACTGCGCATTAGTGGCGCGAAACTGAGGCTCTGCCTATGACTAGAGAAGGCCCCCAGTGAAAAAGGTGTCCAATACAGTGCCTGCCGTTTTTATTATCAAAATTCCCAGATAAAAACAACTCCTCAGAGTAACAAACCATTAAACATGCTTATAAAACAAACGTTTTAGCCCAGAAAAATGTCTACCAGTCTTTAAAGCCCTTGTGAAGCCCTTTATAAATTGTTATTAAAATGGCTTACCGGATCCCATAGGGAAAATGACAGCTTCCAGCATTACCAAGTCTTGTTAGAAATGTGTCATACTTCAAGCAGTAAAAGTCTGCACACTGTTCCCCCCAACTGAAGTTACTTCATCTCAACAGTCCTGTGTGGAAACAGCCATCGATTTTAGTAACGGTTGCTAAAATCATCTTCCTCTTACAAACAGAAATCTTCATCTCCTTTCTGCTTCAGAGTAAATAGTACATACCAGCACTATTTTAAAATAACAAACTCTTGATTGAAGCAAT
>NC_069510.1:23427416-23459916 GCF_027579735.1 Bombina bombina | reverse complement strand
TGCAGTATACAACTGTAACAAATCAGTATATTATGTGACTGCAGTATACAACTGTAACAAATCAGTATATTATGTAACTGCAGTATACAACTGTAACAAATCAGTATATTATGTGACTGCAGTATACAACTGTAACAAATCAGTATATTATGTGACTGCAGTATACAACTGTAACAAATCAGTATATTATGTAACTGCAGTATACAACTGTAACAAATCAGTATATTATGTGACTGCAGTATACAGCTGTAACAAATCAGTATATTATGTAACTGCAGTATACAACTGTAACAAATCAGGTATATTATGTGACTGCAGTATACAACTGTAACAAATCAGTATAATTATGTAACTGCAGTATACAACTGTAACAAATCAGTATATTATGTGACTGCAGTATACAAACTGTAAACAAATCAGTATATTATGTGACTGCAGTATACAACTGTAACAAATCAGTATATTTATGTAACTGCAGTATACAAACTGTAACAAATCAGTATATTATGTGACCTGCAGTATACAACTGTAACAAATCATGTATATTATGTAACTGCTAGTATACAACTGTAACAATATCAGTATATTATGTGACTGCAGTATACAGCTGTAACAAATCAGTACTATTATGTGACTGCAGTATACAACTGTAACAAATCAGTATATTATGTGACTGCAGTATACAAACTGTAACAAATCAGTATATTATGTGACTGCAGTATACAGCTGTAACAAATCAGTATATTATGTGACTGCGTATACAACTGTAAACAAATCAGTATATTATGTGACTGCAGTATACAAACTGTAACAAATCAGTAATATGACTGCAGTATACAACTTGTAACAAATCATATATTATGTGACTGCAGTATACAACTGTAACAAATCAGTATATTATGTGACTGCAGTATACAGCTGTAACAAATCAGTATATTATGTGACTGCAGTATACAACTGTAACAAATCAGTATATTATGTGACTGCAGTATACAACTGTAACAAATCAGTATATTATGTGACTGCAGTATACAACTGTAACAAATCAGTATATTATGTGACTGCAGTATACAACTGTAACAAATCAGTATATTATGTGACTGCAGTATACAACTGTAACAAATCAGTATATTATGTGACTGCAGTATACAACTGTAACAAATCAGTATATTATGTGACTGCAGTATACAACTGTAACAAATCAGTATATTATGTAACTGCAGTATACAACTGTAACAAATCAGTATATTATGTGACTGCAGTATACAACTGTAACAAATCAGTATATTATGTGACTGCAGTATACAACTGTAACAAATCAGTATATTATGTGACTGCAGTATACAACTGTAACAAATCAGTATATTATGTGACTGCAGTATACAAGCTGTAACAAATCAGTATATTAAATTGAACTGCATATACAACTGTAACAATATCAGTATATTAATGTGACTGCAGTATACAACTGTAACAATTCAGTATATTATGTGACCTGCAAGTAATACAACCAAACAAATCAGTTATGTGACTGCAGTATACAACTAACAAATCAGTATATTATCGTGACTGCAGTATACAACTGTAACAAATCAGTAATTATTTGAACTGCAGTATACAACTGAACAAATCAGTATATTATGTGACTGCAGTAAATACAACTGTAACAATCAGTATATTATGTATGACCTGCAGTAATACAACTGTAACCAATCAGAAATTTGTGACTAGTCATTATACAACTGTAACACAAATTCAGTATATAATGTAACTGCAGTATACAAAACTGTAAACAAATCATATATTATGTGACTGCAGTAAACAACTGTAACAAATCATTATATTATTATTTTTCTGCAGTATACAGCTGTAACAAATCAGTATAAATTATGTAACTGCAGTAAACAGGCTGTAGACAAATCAGTAAATTCATGTGACTGCATATACAACTGTAACAAAATCAGCATATATATTATGTAACTGCAGTATACAAACTGTAACAATTCAGTAAAATTATGTAACTGCAGTATACAACTGTAACAAATCATATATATATGAAATCCTGCAGTATACAACTGTAACAAATCAGTATATTATGTTGACTGTAGTAAACAACTGTAACAAATCAGTATATTATGTGACTGCAGTATACAGCTGTAACAAATCAGTATATTATGTAACTGCAGTATACAACTGTAACAAATCAGTATATTATGTAACTGCAGTATACAACTGTAACAAATCAGTATATTATGTGACTGCAGTATACAACTGTAACAAATCAGTATATTATGTGACTGCAGTATACAACTGTAACAAATCAGTATATTATGTGACTGCAGTATACAACTAACAAATCAGTATATTATGTAACTGCAGTATACAACTGTAACAAATCAGTATATTATGTGACTGCAGTATACAACTGTAACAAATCAGTATATTATGTAACTGCAGTATACAACTGTAACAAATCAGTATATTATGTGACTGCAGTATACAACTGTAACAAATCAGTATATTATGTGACTGCAGTATACAACTGTAACAAATCAGTATATTATGTAACTGCAGTATACAACTGTAACAAATCAGTATATTATGTAACTGCAGTATACAACTGTAACAAATCAGTATATTATGTGACTGCAGTATACAACTGTAACAAATCAGTATATTATGTAACTGCAGTATACAACTGTAACAAATCAGTATATTATGTGACTGCAGTATACAACTGTAACAAATCAGTATATTATGTAACTGCAGTATACAACTGTAACAAATCAGTATATTATGTAACTGCAGTATACAACTGTAACAAATCAGTATATTATGTAACTGCAGTATACAACTGTAACAAATCAGTATATTATGTGACTGCAGTATACAACTGTAACAAATCAGTATATTATGTGACTGCAGTATACAACTGTAACAAATCAGTATATTATGTGACTGCAGTATACAACTGTAACAAATCAGTATATTATGTAACTGCAGTATACAACTGTAACAAATCAGTATATTATGTGACTGCAGTATACAACTGTAACAAATCAGTATATTATGTAACTGCAGTATACAACTGTAACAAATCAGTATATTATGTGACTGCAGTATACAACTGTAACAAATCAGTATATTATGTGACTGCAGTATACAACTGTAACAAATCAGTATATTATGTAACTGCAGTATACAACTGTAACAAATCAGTATATTATGTGACTGCAGTATACAACTGTAACAAATCAGTATATTATGTGACTGCAGTATACAAGCTGTAACAAATCAGTATATTATGTAACTGCAGTATACAACTGTAACAAATCAGTATATTATGTGACTGCAGTATACAACTGTAACAAATCAGTATATTATGTAACTGCAGTATACAACTGTAACAAATCAGTATATTATGTGACTGCAGTATACAACTGTAACAAATCAGTATATTATGTGACTGCAGTATACAACTGTAACAAATCAGTATATTATGTGACTGCAGTATACAACTGTAACAAATCAGTATATTATGTAACTGCAGTATACAACTGTAACAAATCAGTATATTATGTAACTGCAGTATACAACTGTAACAAATCAGTATATTATGTGACTGCAGTATACAACTGTAACAAATCAGTATATTATGTAACTGCAGTATACAACTGTAACAAATCAGTATATTATGTGACTGCAGTATACAACTGTAACAAATCAGTATATTATGTGACTGCAGTATACAACTGTAACAAATCAGTATATTATGTGACTGCAGTATACAACTAACAAATCAGTATATTATGTGACTGCAGTATACAACTGTAACAAATCAGTATATTATGTAACTGCAGTATACAACTGTAACAAATCAGTATATTATGTGACTGCAGTATACAACTGTAACAAATCAGTATATTATGTGACTGCAGTATACAACTGTAACAAATCAGTATATTATGTGACTGCAGTATACAACTGTAACAAATCAGTATATTATGTAACTGCAGTATACAACTGTAACAAATCAGTATATTATGTAACTGCAGTATACAACTGTAACAAATCAGTATATTATGTGACTGCAGTATACAACTGTAACAAATCAGTATATTATGTGACTGCAGTATACAACTGTAACAAATCAGTATATTATGTAACTGCAGTATACAACTGTAACAAATCAGTATATTATGTGACTGCAGTATACAACTGTAACAAATCAGTATATTATGTAACTGCAGTATACAGCTGTAACAAATCAGTATATTATGTGACTGCAGTATACAACTGTAACAAATCAGTATATTATGTGACTGCAGTATACAACTGTAACAAATCAGTATATTATGTAACTGCAGTATACAACTGTAACAAATCAGTATATTATGTGACTGCAGTATACAACTGTAACAAATCAGTATATTATGTGACTGCAGTATACAACTGTAACAAATCAGTATATTATGTGACTGCAGTATACAACTAACAAATCAGTATATTATGTGACTGCAGTATACAGCTGTAACAAATCAGTATATTATGTAACTGCAGTATACAACTGTAACAAATCAGTATATTATGTGACTGCAGTATACAACTGTAACAAATCAGTATATTATGTGACTGCAGTATACAACGTAACAAATCAGTATATTATGTGACTGCAGTATACAACTGTAACAAATCAGTATATTATGTGACTGCAGTATACAACTGTAACAAATCAGTATATTATGTGACTGCAGTATACAACTGTAACAAATCAGTATATTATGTAACTGCAGTATACAACTGTAACAAATCAGTATATTATGTGACTGCAGTATACAACTGTAACAAATCAGTATATTATGTGACTGCAGTATACAACTGTAACAAATCAGTATATTATGTGACTGCAGTATACAACTGTAACAAATCAGTATATTATGTGACTGCAGTATACAACTGTAACAAATCAGTATATTATGTGACTGCAGTATACAACTGTAACAAATCAGTATATTATGTGACTGCAGTATACAACTGTAACAAATCAGTATATTATGTGACTGCAGTATACAACTGTAACAAATCAGTATATTATGTGACTGCAGTATACAACTGTAACAAATCAGTATATTATGTAACTGCAGTATACAACTGTAACAAATCAGTATATTATGTGACTGCAGTATACAACTGTAACAAATCAGTATATTATGTGACTGCAGTATACAACTGTAACAAATCAGTATATTATGTGACTGCAGTATACAACTGTAACAAATCAGTATATTATGTAACTGCAGTATACAACTGTAACAAATCAGTATATTATGTAACTGCAGTATACAACTGTAACAAATCAGTATATTATGTAACTGCAGTATACAACTGTAACAAATCAGTATATTATGTGACTGCAGTATACAACTGTAACAAATCAGTATATTATGTGACTGCAGTATACAACTGTAACAAATCAGTATACAACTGTAACAAATCAGTATATTATGTAACTGTAGTATACAACTGTAACAAATCAGTATATTATGTAACTGCAGTATACAACTGTAACAAATCAGTATATTATGTGACTGCAGTATACAACTGTAACAAATCAGTATATTATGTGACTGCAGTATACAACTGTAACAAATCAGTATATTATGTAACTGCAGTATACAACTGTAACAAATCAGTATATTATGTGACTGCAGTATACAACTGTAACAAATCAGTATATTATGTGACTGTAGTATACAACTGTAACAAATCAGTATATTATGTAACTGCAGTATACAACTGTAACAAATCAGTATATTATGTAACTGCAGTATACAACTGTAACAAATCAGTATATTATGTGACTGCAGTATACAACTGTAACAAATCAGTATATTATGTGACTGCAGTATACAACTAACAAATCAGTATATTATGTGACTGCAGTATACAACTGTAACAAATCAGTATATTATGTGACTGCAGTATACAACTGTAACAAATCAGTATATTATGTAACTGCAGTATACAGCTGTAACAAATCAGTATATTATGTGACTGCAGTATACAACTGTAACAAATCAGTATATTATGTGACTGCAGTATACAACTGTAACAAATCAGTATATTATGTGACTGCAGTATACAACTGTAACAAATCAGTATATTATGTAACTGCAGTATACAACTGTAACAAATCAGTATATTATGTGACTGCAGTATACAACTGTAACAAATCAGTATATTATGTGACTGCAGTATACAACTGTAACAAATCAGTATATTATGTGACTGCAGTATACAACTGTAACAAATCAGTATATTATGTGACTGCAGTATACAACTGTAACAAATCAGTATATATGTGACTGCAGTATACAACGGTAACAAATCAGTATATTATGTGACTGCAGTATACAACTGTAACAAATCAGTATATTATGTGACTGCAGTATACAACTGTAACAAATCAGTATATTATGTGACTGCAGTATACAACTGTAACAAATCAGTATATTATGTGACTGCAGTATACAACTGTAACAAATCAGTATATTATGTGACTGCAGTATACAACTGTAACAAATCAGTATATTATGTGACTGCAGTATACAACTGTAACAAATCAGTATATTATGTGACTGCAGTATACAACTGTAACAAATCAGTATATTATGTGACTGCAGTATACAACTGTAACAAATCAGTATATTATGTGACTGCAGTATACAACTGTAACAAATCAGTATATTATGTGACTGCAGTATACAACTGTAACAAATCAGTATATTATGTGACCTGCAGTATACAACTGTAACAAATCAGTATATTATGTGACTGCAGTATACAACTGTAACAAATCAGTATATTATGTGACTGCAGTATACAACTGTAACAAATCAGTATATTATGTGACTGCAGTATACAACTGTAACAAATCAGTATATTATGTGACTGCAGTATACAACTGTAACAAATCAGTATATTATGTGACTGCAGTATACAACTGTAACAAATCAGTATATTATGTGACTGCAGTATACAACTGTAACAAATCAGTATATTATGTGACTGCAGTATACAACTGTAACAAATCAGTATAATATGTAACTGCAGTATACAACTGTAACAAATCAGTATATTATGTAACTGCAGTATACAACTGTAACAAATCAGTATATTATGTAACTGCAGTATACAACTGTAACAAATCAGTATATTATGTGACTGCAGTATACAGCTGTAACAAATCAGTATATTATGTGACTGCAGTATACAACTGTAACAAATCAGTATATTATGTGACTGCAGTATACAACTGTAACAAATCAGTATATTATGTAACTGCAGTATACAACTGTAACAAATCAGTATATTATGTGACTGCAGTATACAACTGTAACAAATCAGTATATTATGTAACTGCAGTATACAACTGTAACAAATCAGTATATTATGTGACTGCAGTATACAACTGTAACAAATCAGTATATTATGTAACTGCAGTATACAACTGTAACAAATCAGTATATTATGTAACTGCAGTATACAACTGTAACAAATCAGTATATTATGTAACTGCAGTATACAACTGTAACAAATCAGTATATTATGTACTGCAGTATACAACTGTAACAAATCAGTATATTATGTGACTGCAGTATACAACTGTAACAAATCAGTATATTATGTGACTGCAGTATACAACTGTAACAAATCAGTATATTATGTGACTGCAGTATACAACTGTAACAAATCAGTATATTATGTGACTGCAGTATACAACTGTAACAAATCAGTATATTATGTAACTGCAGTATACAACTGTAACAAATCAGTATATTATGTGACTGCAGTATACAACTGTAACAAATCAGTATATTATGTGACTGCAGTATACAACTGTAACAAATCAGTATATTATGTGACTGCAGTATACAACTGTAACAAATCAGTATATTATGTGACTGCAGTATACAACTGTAACAAATCAGTATATTATGTAACTGCAGTATACAACTGTAACAAATCAGTATATTATGTAACTGCAGTATACAACTGTAACAAATCAGTATATTATGTGACTGCAGTATACAACTGTAACAAATCAGTATATTATGTGACTGTAGTATACAACTGTAACAAATCAGTATATTATGTGACTGCAGTATACAACTGTAACAAATCAGTATATTATGTAACTGCAGTATACAACTGTAACAAATCAGTATATTATGTGACTGCAGTATACAACTGTAACAAATCAGTATATTATGTGACTGCAGTATACAGCTGTAACAAATCAGTATATTATGTGACTGCAGTATACAACTGTAACAAATCAGTATATTATGTAACTGCAGTATACAACTGTAACAAATCAGTATATTATGTAACTGCAGTATACAACTGTAACAAATCAGTATATTATGTAACTGCAGTATACAACTGTAACAAATCAGTATATTATGTGACTGCAGTATACAACTTAACAAATCAGTATATTATGTGACTGCAGTATACAACTGTAACAAATCAGTATATTATGTAAACTGCAGTATACAACTGTAACAAATCAGTATATTATGTGACTGCAGTATACAACTGTAACAAATCAGTATATTATGTAACTGCAGTATACAAGCTGTAACAAATCAGTATATTATGTGACTGCAGTATACAACTGTAACAAATCAGTATATTATGTGACTGCAGTATACAACTGTAACAATCAGTATATTATGTAACTGCAGTATACAACTGTAACAAATCAGTATATTATGTGACTGCAGTATACAACTGCTAACAAATCAGTATATTATGTGACTGCAGTATACAACTGTAACAAATCAGTATATTATGTAACTGCAGAAATACAACTGTAACAAATCAGTATATTATGTGACTGCAGTATACAACTGTAACAAATCAGTATATTATGGTAACTGCACGTATACAGCTGTAACAAATCAGTATATTATGTGACTGCAGTATACAGCTGTAACAAATCAGTATATTATGTGACTGCAGTCTACAACTGTAACAAATCAGTATATTATGTAACTGCAGTATACAACTGTAACAAATCAGTAATATTATGTGACTGCAGTATACAACTGTAACAAATCAGTATATTATGTAACTGCAGTATACAACTGTAACAAATCAGTATATTATGTGACTGCAGTATACAACTAACAAATCAGTATATTATGTAACTGCAGTATACAACTGTAACAAATCAGTATATTATGTAACTGCAGTATACAACTGTAACAAATCAGTATATTATGTAGCTGCAGTATACAACTGTAACAAATCAGTATATTATGTGACTGCAGTATACAACTGTAACAAATCAGTATATTATGTGACTGCAGTATACAACTGTAACAAATCAGTATATTATGTGACTGCAGTATACAACTGTAACAAATCAGTATATTATGTAACTGCAGTATACAACTGTAACAAATCAGTATATTATGTGACTGCAGTATACAACTGTAAACAAATCAGTATATTATGTGACTGCAGTATACAACTGTAACAAATCAGTATATTATGTAACTGCAGTATACAACTGTAACAAATCAGTATATTATGTAACTGCAGTATACAACTGTAACAAATCAGTATATTATGTAGCTGCAGTATACAACTGTAACAAATCAGTATATTATGTGACTGCAGTATACAACTGTAACAAATCAGTATATTATGTGACTGCAGTATACAACTGTAACAAATCAGTATATTATGTGACTGCAGTATACAACTGTAACAAATCAGTATATTATGTGACTGCAGTATACAACTAACAAATCAGTATATTATGTGACTGCAGTATACAACTGTAACAAATCATTATATTATGTAACTGCAGTATACAACTGTAACAAATCAGTATATTATGTGACTGCAGTATACAACTGTAACAAATCAGTATATTATGTGACTGTAGTATACAACTGTAACAAATCAGTATATTATGTAACTGCAGTATACAACTGTAACAAATCAGTATATTATGTGACTGCAGTATACAACTGTAACAAATCAGTATATTATGTGACTGCAGTATACAACTGTAACAAATCAGTATATTATGTGACTGCAGTATACATCTGTAACAAATCAGTATATTATGTAACTGCAGTATACAACTGTAACAAATCAGTATATTATGTGACTGCAGTATACAACTGTAACAAATCAGTATATTATGTAACTGCAGTATACAACTGTAACAAATCAGTATATTATGTGACTGCAGTATACAACTGTAACAAATCAGTATATTATGTAACTGCAGTATACAACTGTAACAAATCAGTATATTATGTGACTGCAGTATACAACTGTAACAAATCAGTATATTATGTAACTGCAGTATACAACTGTAACAAATCAGTATATTATGTGACTGCAGTATACAACTGTAACAAATCAGTATATTATGTAGCTGCAGTATACAACTAACAAATCAGTATATTATGTAACTGCAGTATACAACTGTAACAAATCAGTATATTATGTGACTGCAGTATACAACTGTAACAAATCAGTATATTATGTGACTGCAGTATACAACTGTAACAAATCAGTATATTATGTGACTGCAGTATACAACTGTAACAAATCAGTATATTATGTAACTGCAGTATGACAACTGTAACAAATCAGTATATTAATGTAACTGCAGTACACCTGTAAACAAATCAGTATATTATGTGGACTGCAGTATACAACTGTAAACAAATCAGTATATTTTGTGGACTGAGTACTGCTGTAATGTATATGCAGTAACTGGGTAAATCAGTATATATGTGACTGCAGTATAAAGTAATAGTATATTATGTACTGCAGTATACATACTGTAACAAATCAGTATATTATGTACTGAAGTATACCACTGTAACAAATCAGTATATATTGTAACTGGCAGTATACAACTGTAACAAATCAGTATATTATGAGACTGCTAGTATACACCTGTAACAAATCCGTATATTATGTGACTGCAGTATACAACTGTAACAAATCAGTATATTATGTGACTGCAGTATACAACTGTAACAAATCAGTATATTATGTACTGCAGTATTACAACTGTAACAAATCAGTATATTATGTGACTGCAGTATACAACTGTAACACATCAGTATATTATGTAACTGCAGTATACAACTGTAACAAATCAGTATATTATGTGACTGCAGTATACAACTGTAACAAATCAGTATATTATGTGACAGCAGTTATACAACTGTAACAAATCAGTATATTATGTAACTGCAGTATACAACTGTAACAAATCAGTATATTATGTAACTGCAGTATACAACTGTAACAAATCAGTATATTATGTAACTGCAGTATACAACTGTAACAAATCAGTATATTATGTGACTGCAGTATACAACTAACAAATCAGTATATTATGTGACTGCAGTATACAACTGTAACAAATCAGTATATTATGTGACTGCAGTATACAACTGTAACAAATCAGTATATTATGTGACTGCAGTATACAACTGTAACAAATCAGTATATTATGTAACTGCAGTATACAGCTGTAACAAATCAGTATATTATGTAACTGCAGTATACAACTGTAACAAATCAGTATATTATGTGACTGCAGTATACAACTGTAACAAATCAGTATATTATGTAACTGCAGTATACAACTGTAACAAATCAGTATATTATGTGACTGCAGTATACAACTGTAACAAATCAGTATATTATGTGACTGCAGTATACAACTGTAACAAATCAGTATATTATGTGACTGCAGTATACAACTGTAACAAATCAGTATATTATGTGACTGCAGTATACAACTGTAACAAATCAGTATATTATGTGACTGCAGTATACAACTGTAACAAATCAGTATATTATGTAACTGCAGTATACAACTGTAACAAATCAGTATATTATGTGACTGCAGTATACAACTGTAACAAATCAGTATATTATGTGACTGCAGTATACAGCTGTAACAAATCAGTATATTATGTAACTGCAGTATACAACTGTAACAAATCAGTATATTATGTGACTGCAGTATACAACTGTAACAAATCAGTATATTATGTGACTGCAGTATACAACTGTAACAAATCAGTATATTATGTGACTGCAGTATACAACTGTAACAAATCAGTATATTATGTGACTGCAGTATACAACTGTAACAAATCAGTATATTATGTAACTGCAGTATACAACTGTAACAAATCAGTATATTATGTGACTGCAGTATACAACTGTAACAAATCAGTATATTATGTAACTGCAGTATACAGCTGTAACAAATCAGTATATTATGTGACTGCAGTATACAGCTGTAACAAATCAGTATATTATGTGACTGCAGTATACAACTGTAACAAATCAGTATATTATGTGACTGCAGTATACAACTGTAACAAATCAGTATATTATGCAACTGCAGTATACAACTAACAAATCAGTATATTATGTAACTGCAGTATACAACTGTAACAAATCAGTATAATATGTGACTGCAGTATACAACTGTAACAAATCAGTATATTATGTGACTGCAGTATACAACTGTAACAAATCAGTATATTATGTAACTGTAGTATACAACTGTAACAAATCAGTATATTATGTGACTGCAGTATACAACTGTAACAAATCAGTATATTATGTAACTGTAGTATACAACTGTAACAAATCAGTATATTATGTGACTGCAGTATACAACTGTAACAAATCAGTATATTATGTGACTGCAGTATACAACTGTAACAAATCAGTATATTATGTGACTGCAGTATACAACTGTAACAAATCAGTATATTATGTGACTGCAGTATACAACTGTAACAAATCAGTATATTATGTGACTGCAGTATACAACTGTAACAAATCAGTATATTATGTGACTGCAGTATACAACTGTAACAAATCAGTATATTATGTGACTGCAGTATACAACTGTAACAAATCAGTATATTATGTGACTGCAGTATACAACTAACAAATCAGTATATTATGTGACTGCAGTATACAACTGTAACAAATTAGTATATTATGTAACTGCAGTATACAACTGTAACAAATCAGTATATTATGTGACTGCAGTATACAACTGTAACAAATCAGTATATTATGTAACTGCAGTATACAACTGTAACAAATCAGTATATTATGTAACTGCAGTATACAACTGTAACAAATCAGTATATTATGTAACTGCAGTATACAACTGTAACAAATCAGTATATTATGTAACTGCAGTATACAACTGTAACAAATCAGTATATTATGTGACTGCAGTATACAACTGTAACAAATCAGTATATTATGTAATTGCAGTATACAACTATAACAAATCAGTATATTATGTGACTGCAGTATACAACTGTAACAAATCAGTATATTATGTAACTGCAGTATACAACTGTAACAAATCAGTATATTATGTGACTGCAGTATACAGCTGTAACAAATCAGTATATTATGTAACTGCAGTATACAACTGTAACAAATCAGTATATTATGTAACTGCAGTATACAACTGTAACAAATCAGTATATTATGTGACTGCAGTATACAACTGTAACAAATCAGTATATTATGTAACTGCAGTATACAACTGTAACAAATCAGTATATTATGTGACTGCAGTATACAACTATAACAAATCAGTATATTATGTGACTGCAGTATACAACTATAACAAATCAGTATATTATGTGACTGCAGTATACAACTGTAACAAATCAGTATATTATGTAACTGCAGTATACAACTGTAACAAATCAGTATATTATGTAACTGCAGTATACAACTGTAACAAATCAGTATATTATGTAGCTGCAGTATACAACTGTAACAAATCAGTATATTATGTGACTGCAGTATACAACTGTAACAAATCAGTATATTATGTGACTGCAGTATACAACTGTAACAAATCAGTATATTATGTGACTGCAGTATACAACTGTAACAAATCAGTATATTATGTGACTGCAGTATACAACTGTAACAAATCAGTATATTATGTGACTGCAGTATACAACTGTAACAAATCAGTATATTATGTGACTGCAGTATACAGCTGTAACAAATCAGTATATTATGTAACTGCAGTATACAACTGTAACAAATCAGTATATTATGTGACTGCAGTATACAACTGTAACAAATCAGTATATTATGTGACTGTAGTATACAACTGTAACAAATCAGTATATTATGTAACTGCAGTATACAACTGTAACAAATCAGTATATTATGTGACTGCAGTATACAACTGTAACAAATCAGTATATTATGTGACTGCAGTATACAACTGTAACAAATCAGTATATTATGTGACTGCAGTATACAACTGTAACAAATCAGTATATTATGTGACTGCAGTATACAACTGTAACAAATCAGTATATTATGTAACTGCAGTATACAACTGTAACAAATCAGTATATTATGTGACTGCAGTATACAACTGTAACAAATCAGTATATTATGTAACTGCAGTATACAACTGTAACAAATCAGTATATTATGTGACTGCAGTATACAACTGTAACAAATCAGTATATTATGTGACTGCAGTATACAACTGTAACAAATCAGTATATTATGTGACTGCAGTATACAACTGTAACAAATCAGTATATTATGTGACTGCAGTATACAACTGTAACAAATCAGTATATTATGTAACTGCAGTATACAACTGTAACAAATCAGTATATTATGTGACTGCAGTATACAACTGTAACAAATCAGTATATTATGTAACTGCAGTATACAACTGTAACAAATCAGTATATTATGTAACTGCAGTATACAACTGTAACAAATCAGTATATTATGTAACTGCAGTATACAACTGTAACAAATCAGTATATTATGTAACTGCAGTATACAGCTGTAACAAATCAGTATATTATGCAACTGCAGTATACAACTGTAACAAATCAGTATATTATGTGACAGCAGTATACAGCTGTAACAAATCAGTATATTATGTGACTGCAGTATACAACTGTAACAAATCAGTATATTATGTAACTGCAGTATACAACTGTAACAAATCAGTATATTATGTGACTGCAGTATACAACTGTAACAAATCAGTATATTATGTGACTGCAGTATACAGCTGTAACAAATCAGTATATTATGTAACTGCAGTATACAACTGTAACAAATCAGTATATTATGTGACTGCAGTATACAACTGTAACAAATCAGTATATTATGTGACTGCAGTATACAACTGTAACAAATCAGTATATTATGTGACTGCAGTATACAACTGTAACAAATCAGTATATTATGTGACTGCAGTATACAACTGTAACAAATCAGTATATTATGTGACTGCAGTATACAACTGTAACAAATCAGTATATTATGTGACTGCAGTATACAACTGTAACAAATCAGTATATTATGTAACTGCAGTATACAACTGTAACAAATCAGTATATTATGTGACTGCAGTATACAACTGTAACAAATCACTATATTATGTGACTGCAGTATACAACTGTAACAAATCAGTATATTATGTGACTGCAGTATACAACTGTAACAAATCAGTATATTATGTGACTGCAGTATACAACTGTAACAAATCAGTATATTATGTAACTGCAGTATACAACTGTAACAAATCAGTATATTATGTAACTGCAGTATACAACTGTAACAAATCAGTATATTATGTAACTGCAGTATACAACTGTAACAAATCAGTATATTATGTGACTGCAGTATACAACTGTAACAAATCAGTATATTATGTGACTGCAGTATACAACTGTAACAAATCAGTATATTATGTGACTGCAGTATACAACTGTAACAAATCAGTATATTATGCGACTGCAGTATACAACTGTAACAAATCAGTATATTATGTGACTGCAGTATACAACTGTAACAAATCAGTATATTATGTGACTGCAGTATACAACTGTAACAAATCAGTATATTATGTGACTGCAGTATACAACTGTAACAAATCAGTATATTATGTAACTGCAGTATACAACTGTAACAAATCAGTATATTATGTGACTGCAGTATACAGCTGTAACAAATCAGTATATTATGTGACTGTAGTATACAACTGTAACAAATCAGTATATTATGTAACTGCAGTATACAACTGTAACAAATCAGTATATTATGTGACTGCAGTATACAACTGTAACAAATCAGTATATTATGTGACTGCAGTATACAACTAACAAATCAGTATATTATGTAACTGCAGTATACAACTGTAACAAATCAGTATATTATGTGACTGCAGTATACAACTGTAACAAATCAGTATATTATGTGACTGCAGTATACAACTGTAACAAATCAGTATATTATGTGACTGCAGTATACAACTAACAAATCAGTATATTATGTAACTGCAGTATACAACTGTAACAAATCAGTATATTATGTAACTGCAGTATACAACTGTAACAAATCAGTATATTATGTGACTGCAGTATACAACTAACAAATCAGTATATTATGTAACTGCAGTATACAACTGTAACAAATCAGTATATTATGTAACTGCAGTATACAACTGTAACAAATCAGTATATTATGTAACTGCAGTATACAACTGTAACAAATCAGTATATTATGTGACTGCAGTATACAACTGTAACAAATCAGTATATTATGTAACTGCAGTATACAACTGTAACAAATCAGTATATTATGTGACTGCAGTATACAACTGTAACAAATCAGTATATTATGTAACTGCAGTATACAACTGTAACAAATCAGTATATTATGTAACTGCAGTATACAACTGTAACAAATCAGTATATTATGTGACTGCAGTATACAACTGTAACACATCAGTATATTATGTGACTGCAGTATACAACTGTAACAAATCAGTATATTATGTGACTGCAGTATACAACTGTAACAAATCAGTATATTATGTAACTGCAGTATACAACTGTAACAAATCAGTATATTATGTGACTGCAGTATACAACTGTAACAAATCAGTATATTATGTAACTGCAGTATACAACTGTAACAAATCAGTATATTATGTGACTGCAGTATACAACTGTAACAAATCAGTATATTATGTAACTGCAGTATACAACTGTAACAAATCAGTATATTATGTGACTGCAGTATACAGCTGTAACAAATCAGTATATTATGTGACTGCAGTATACAACTGTAACAAATCAGTATATTATGTGACTGCAGTATACAACTGTAACAAATCAGTATATTATGTAACTGCAGTATACAACTGTAACAAATCAGTATATTATGTGACTGCAGTATACAACTGTAACAAATCAGTATATTATGTGACTGCAGTATACAGCTGTAACAAATCAGTATATTATGTGACTGCAGTATACAACTGTAACAAATCAGTATATTATGTGACTGCAGTATACAACTGTAACAAATTAGTATATTATGTGACTGCAGTATATATCTGTAACAAATCAGTATATTATGTAACTGCAGTATATATCTGTAACAAATCAGTATATTATGTGACTGCAGTATACAACTGTAACAAATCAGTATATTATGTAACTGCAGTATACAACTAACAAATCAGTATATTATGTGACTGCAGTATACAACTGTAACAAATCAGTATATTATGCATCAAGTGTGATTTGTTAAAAGCCCTGAAGTTACAAAGTACTCTGGACTAAAGAATATTATGATTGACATATTGCATAAGTAATCTTCCTACAACAAGTGGTTGTGAAACATTGTAACAAGTAATATTGAAACAACTATAAAGTTCTAAAGGTGGTATTGATCCTAAAGGTGGTAATGAACTTCCAAACAGCTGTATGATAAGTGGTTATTGTCACCAAGAGGAGACGTCCTCTTATATAAAAACAATAGTGTACACTTTTTTTTATTATATGGTCTGTTAATTGTATGAATTTTATTGTATAATTTTTATTGCACAGATTTTTATTGCTTAAATTTATTCCATGCACCTATATAGTACATTTTAGTTAATACATTTTATTTTCCATTTGACCAAGTTATGTTGGTATATTGTGTAATTTATAAGAATAATGTATTAGAGACAATAATTGTTTGATGTACAACCCTAGCTTTCTAATACTTCTACCATTTGGGAGTGCTACCTTCTGCTATGTTTTTTTGCAGTTATACACCTTGGTAATTGTGGCCCTGCAGCCCACATGGATGCATATTAGTTTTGAAGTATTTTTGTAATCTAAATGTATTAGTAAAAATGCTTCTAATAAAAGCTATAGCTATTTTAAAAGTGTGCTCCGTGCACCAGCATTTTAAACACAGCACTTGCTCAGAGAGTCTAAAGGTGCTTTTACCATCTGGTAATGACCCAATTTGTTAATTGCTGGCTTGATACAAGCCCCACTGGCGCTCTGAGCAGCTACAGTATTTAAAATGCTGGTGCACTGAGAATATCAAGGTATGCCTCACATGCACGTGCAGTGACAAATGTTAACACTAAAACAGTACACAATGGAAGTATTTTTGCCAATACATATATATTGTAAATATGCTTCTATCCAAAGCTTTAATTTATCTATGTGCATTTTAATTTTGGCCCGGAATATCCCTTTAAAGTTTTGCTTTGATTACATGAAGAGCTAAATACAAAAAAAGAGAAGCAAAATGATTTAGGGCAAAGTAAATTGTTGTTTGAAGTCATCTTTATTCTCACTAAGTTTCACAATTTGTGTTATTTTGTATGTACAAAAGAAACTACACAACGGAGTTTAGCACAAATTATGTGTGATCATCTGGAGATTGTTAATTTCATGGACAGTATAAAACGCCCACAGAGTCCTTGGCAGAACCTCAGATCTAGCCTCTACTTAAAGACTTAATGAAGAATTTGACTCAGAGCAAAAAAGCTTCTAGTTGCCAAAAAAATTATAATAATAAAAAAAAAATGAAATGTAGAAAACTAATAGGTAAATTATTCTACATGAAACCTTTTTACATGAAACATTCTGAGAATAAATTGTGTAACAACAATACGCTATACAAAATCTTTGTCTATTTATATTGAATGTGACCAAACAAAAAGCAAACAACTTATACTGATATATACTTGTTCTTTAGCGGATAAGAACTACTAGTGACAACTTCCTGAACATTAAAGGGACACTCAGGTTTTTTTAAATTTTCATGATTCAGATACAGCATGTAATTTTAAACAACTTTCCAATTTACTTCCATTAAAAAAAATGTTCACAGTCTTTTATATTTACACTTTTTTTGAGTCGCCAGCTCCTACTGAGCATGTGCAAGAACTCAGACTATATGTATATGCATTTGTGATTGGCTGATTGCTATCACATGGTACAGGGGGAGTGGAAATATATATAACTTTAAAATGTGTTAGAAAAGAATCTACTACTCATTTGAAATTCAGAGTAAATGCTATTGTATTGTCTTGTTATCTTGCATTTGTTGATTATGCAAATCTGCTGTGTTTACTGGTCCTTTAAAATGTAAAAAAAAAGATGGGGAAAAAAGGTGCATTTTAAAATATTGGCTTTATAATTAGAGGCAACAAAATACAATTCCCTTATATGATCCTTTATCTGATATTGGTGGGGGAGGGTTGTGAAACCCAAACCTTTTATTTTGTAATTCAGACAGAGAATACCATTTTAAAAGTTTCCAATTTACTCCTATTATCAAATATGCTTTGTTCCCATGGTATTCTTTGTTGAAGAGATATCTAGGTAGGCATCTAGAACACTATATGGTAGGAAATAGTGCTGACCTCTAGTGCTCTTGAAAATGGATGTCATTCTTGCAAAACTGCTGCAATATAGTGCTCCAGAAATGGGAGTCGCCTAAGCATACTTACTTGCTTTTCAACAAAAGATACCAAGAGAACAAAGAACAATTGAAAATAGAAGTACATTGAGAAAGTTGATTAAAATTGCATATTCTGTCTGAATCATAAAAGAAAAAAATGTGGGTTTCATATCCCTTTGTTCTTAAAGGGACACTGAACCCAATTTTTTTTCTTTTGTGATTCAGATAGATCATACAATTTTAAGCACCTTTATAATTTACTCCTATTATCAATTTTTCTTCGTTCTCTTGCTATCTTTATTTGAAAAAGAAAGTCCAGAACCTTGGACAGCACTTGTTTATTGGTGAATGAATTTATCCACCAATCAGCAAGAACAACCCAGGTTGTTCACCAAAATGGGCCGGCATCTAAACTTACATTCTTCCTTTTCAAATAAAGATACCAAGAGAATGAAGAACATTTGCTAGTAGGAGTAAATTAGAAAGTTGCTTAAAATTGCATGCTCTATCTGAATCATGAAAGAAAAAATTTGGGTTCAGTGTCCCTTTAATTAAAAAAAGTAAACTCACAAGTCTGTACGTGCCCTATGGAGTTTACTCAGAAGCAATTCATCTAGAATCTTTGTATCGTGTATATTTACAAGTCTTAAAGGTGTTTGTTAAATAACCTTTCACCCCTGTAACTATACACAAAAGTTGTTAGGGAACTCTAAGTATATTCTACCTCTGCGTAATGGACTTTATTATATTTATAAATGTGCAGTGGTACATTTGTCCCAGACACTAAGGCCCATATTTTCCGAAGGTTGCGGCTACAGGCTCGCATAAGCGAACTTGTATCCGAGAGAAGTAGCGGTCACCACCTGTTATGCTGGGTATCTCAATCCCCCCAGACATTTTCGAATGGGGAGATTGGCTGCCGTAATGTACAATGTGAGGATGCAATCCTGGGCAGACAAGGGTGTAAATAGATGCCCCTATCCACCAGATTTTGTTAGGTCTGGCCCTAAATGTCCAAAAGAGAATTTTGAAAAATTTGCTAGATTTTCAAAGTAACGGTATCTGTTGAGGCACGATCCCTTTAATTTAATTTCATTGATTGCTATATTAAAACTTGATTACAAATTCATTAATGACTGCCTTTCTGTTGCAAATGTAAAAAAATAAAATGTTTTCCCCTTAATGCATTCTAAACTATTTTTACATATGTGCTAATCTGTGTGAAAAAAATAAAGAAATTCCAGAATTACTAGATAAAACTTGACTAAGAAAAACAAATGATGAACTTTGGTAAAATAACTAAAACTAAGAATGTTTGCTAAAACTGGACAGACAGGAAGCATTTTCTATATTCCAAACATGCAACAGCATATTACATGTCCTAATGACCTTTATATGGAAAATTACACAGAAAGTAAAACAGAAAAAAAGGAAACAGGAAATAGTATGTCTCACTGATACGTACAGTTACCGTATGTCCCTCCTTAATGGTTTCTGGATGTTACCTGGAAATTACCAGCTTGATCGCTTTAAAATTTAAAGGGACATAAAAAAAAAAATCGCCTAAAGGGCATTTCATTATTGCACTTGTATGTGACTATGGGGCCGATTTATCAATGCCTGGTGGACAGGATACCCTGTAGCGTATCATGTCCGCCAGACATCGCTGAATGCGGACAGCATACGCTGTCTGCATTCAGCATTGCACAAGCAGTTCTAGTGAACTGCTTGTGCAATGCCGTCCCCTGCAGATTCACAGCCAATCGGCCTCTAGCAGGGGCGTCAATCAGCCCAATCGTACACAATTGCTGTACGCTGACTCAGAGGCGGCGTATGAGTTAAGGAGCAGCGGTCTGAAGGCTCGCACAGAAACGGGGAATTGGCCCAATTCGGGCCATCATAAAATTGGCCCCTATGTGTTTAACACCTTGCAAAAAGTCTAAACACATGGTTAAAAGTCAGCTAAAGTACACTAATGTACTATTGGGAGCTAGCTGAACCCACTGAATAATTATCAGTTTCTCTGGTTTTAGTATTTATAGGTGTGTGTTTGAGTAAAATGAACATTTTTGTTTTATTCTATAAACTACTGACAGCATTCCTCCCAAATTACAAATAAAAATATTGCCATTTAGAGGCGGAGTATTTATTTGCAGAAAATGACAAAAAAGATGCTGTATTTTCAGACCTCAAATAAAACAAGTTCATGCTCATTTTTAAACAACACAGAACTATTGTTTTAACTTAACAAGAGTTCAGAAATCAATATTTGGTTGAAAAACTGATTTTCAATCACAGCTTTAATGCGTCTTGGCTGCTCTCCACCAGTCTCTCACGTTGCTGTTGAGTGACTTTATGCCACTCCTGGTGCAAAACTTCAAGCAACTCGGCTTTGTTTAATGGCTTGTGACCAATCATCTCCCTCTAAATTACATTCCAGAGGTTTTCAAAGAGGTTCAGGTCCAGAGATTGGGCTGGCCATGACAGGGTCTTGATCTGGGGGTCCTCCATCCACACCTTGATTGACCTGGCTGTGGGGCATAGAGTATTGTCCTGCTGGAAAAAAAAATCCTCAGAGTTGGGGAACATTGTCAGAGCAATAGGACGCAAGTTTTCTTCCTAGATAGTCTCTTATACGTGGCTTGATTCATGAGTCCTTCCCAAAGATAAATCTGCCTGATTGCAGCCATGCCAAAGCACACTCAGATTATCACCTATCTTCCACCAAATTTCACAGTTGTTGCAAGGTGTTGTGGCTTGTAGGCCTCTCCAGGTCTCCATCTAACCATAAGATGACCAGGTGTTGAGCAAAGCTGAAAATTGGACTCAGAGAAGATGACCTTACTCCAGTCATCTATGGTCCAATCCTTATGGTCTTTTGCAAACCTCAGCCTGGCTCTTCTTTGCTTCACATTGATGAAGGCTTTCTTTCTAGCTTTGCATGACTTCTCAGCCTTGCCCTTAAGAGCTTGTTCCAAACCATTCTCACCAAGCACTTCACCTTAGCTGCCATTTGCCATTGTTTTTGTAGCTCTCTTGATCATCATATGGTTGTTGAGTGACATTTGTATGAGTTGGCGGTCATCCCGGTTATTGGAGAGTCGTTTTCTCACTCTGCCAGTCTGTAGCTTTGTTGTCCCCAATGTCTCCTGCTTGACCTTGTTCTTATGAACCACCATATTTGAAATGTTAAGCTTGGAAGCAACCTAACGCTCACTGTATCCTTCTGCCAGTAAAGCCAGAATTTAACCCAGCTGGTCCTATTGCAAGAGGATAGTGATGACCACAGCAGTGGTGTGAATAATATAATACATGCTCTAAATGGCAATATTTTTATTTGGAATTTGGGAGAAATGTTGTCAGTAGTGTATAGAATAAAACAAAAACGTTCATTTTACTCAAACACATACCTATAAATAATAAAACCAAAGAAACTGATCATTTTGCAGTGCTCTCAATTTTTTCCAGCACTGTATATGTTGAGCCAATGACAAGAGGCATATATGTGCAGCCACCAATAACCAGCTAGCTCCCAGTAGTGCATTGCTGCTGCTTCTAAGCCTATATAGGTATGCTTTTCAATAAAGGATACCAAGTACATTTGATAATACAAGTAAACTGAAAAGTCTCTTAAGACTCTGAAGTAGCAATGCACTACCTCTCCTGAGCTGAAGCTAGATTGGTAGCGAACGTGCCACTTCTGAATGGCATATGGTTGTGTTGCACCAAAGCTCCTTTTAACTATTGTTAAACTTCTCATGGATACCAGACAGCTAAGGCTACCCCCCCACCACCCCCCTACGGCCTCACCCCTGTTGTTTCTCAGTGGTTTTGGGCTCCTCAGAGCAACCACAATCCCTGGAAGCTTTTGTTTGCTTGTCTTGTGAAGAGCTGGTGTATGACCAGGAAAAACTTCCTAGGCTGGCCAGGCTTCTGGAACTCCCCGGCCGGCCGCCTCACAACGGACACCCGCCTAACCCCTCTCAGGCTGTCCAGGCTCCTGGAACTCCCGGTCGGCCACAGGACAGCAGGACACCCGCTAACTTTACCCCTGGTCGCTCCGGCAACTATGTGCCCCAGAGCTCCCCTCTTTTGGGGATTAGTAGCCCCTAGGGAGGAAAAGAGGTGGGGGAATTACTGGAGGGGAGCTCCTTTGGGAACCGGGGTTTTTGGACACCCCTACCCCCATAACTTCAACGGACTGTAACTCCAGTCCCCAGAAACGAATCATGCAGTGGTGACGGAATCACCCCAAAACCGTCACCACTGTGTGCTGGGATTCTGTGGGACTAGGGTTGCTATGGAGGCGCCGGTCAGTCTGGAGGGGTGGGAATGGCGGGAAAACTGTGGCATTGTCTTCTGTTCTTATCAAGATGAGCTGTGTGTATAAAAGGAGTGTATGTTTTACAATAAAGAGAGTTCCTGTTTTACCTGAATGCTAGTATGTCTAGTTATTTGGGTGGGCTCCTGCTAGAATATCTTTCCTGAGCTACATAGCAGCCTGTTCCAGGCAGAGGAAGAGCTACCTAGTCTGGGTAGCTGGAGTCTGCCACAGGGTGGGACCCTGAGTACTGGTGCTGTCAGGCATCAGGGGTGGCTACAGGCTGTGGTCACTTGCCAGCTACATAGCTGCAGTCGGCAGGGAGGAAGCATATGAAAGTATGTGTGTGTGTTGTATGAGAGTATGTGTGTGTGTGTTGTATGAGAGTATGTGTGTGTGTTGTATGAGAGTATATGTGTGTGTGTTGTATGAGAGTATGTGTGTGTGTGTTGTATGAGAGTATGTGTGTGTGTGTGTTGTATGAAAGTGTGGGGTGTGTATGTGTTGTATAAGAGTATAAGTGTGTGTGCATGAAAGTGTGTGGTGTGTGTTGTATGAGAATGTATGTGTTGTATAAAAATGTGTGGTGTGTGTGTTGTGTGAGTGTATGTGTATGTGTGTTATATGAGATTGTGTGTGTGTTGTGTATGAGAGTATGTGTGGTGTGTGTATTGTATGAGAGTGTATATGTGCTATTACCTTTTTGACTACAATCAGGAATAAAGTAGCACACATTTTAGTTACTTTGCCAAAAAGTGCAGCTACATTGTTGTATATTACTGCAGAAATTTTCAGACCAAGAATAAAAATAGGGTTGCGAAGGTATGCGGTATCATTGCACTGGGTCTTGGGGAAAAAAGTTTGAAGAACCTTGCTATAAAGCATTAGCAATTTTCCTACTAAAGTTGTATGTTACTTGAAACTGAAACCAATACAGAAATATCAATTCTTCAATCCTATTAATGTCTACTGCAATATAAGAGCAACTCTCAGGCATCTACTGGTGGAGAGTAGCAACTCTCAGTCAACTACTGGTGGATAGGGACAACTCTCAGGCATCTACTGGTGGATAGGGACAACTATCAAGCATCTACTGGTGGATAGGGACAACTATCAAGCATCTACTGGTGGATAGGGACAACTATCAAGCATCTACTGGTGGATAGGGACAACTATCAAGCATCTACTGGTGGATAGGGACAACTATCAAGCATCTACTGGTGGATAGGGACAACTATCAAGCATCTACTGGTGGATAGGGACAACTATCAAGCATCTACTGGTGGATAGGGACAACTATCAAGCATCTACTGGTGGATAGGGACAACTATCAAGCATCTACTGGTGGATAGGGACAACTATCAAGCATCTACTGGTGGATAGGGACAACTATCAAGCATCTACTGGTGGATAGGAGCAACTCTCAGGCATCTACTGGTGGATAGGAGCAACTCTCAGGGATCTACTGGTGTATAGAAGCAACTCTCAGGCACGTACTGGTGGATAGGAGCAACTCTCAGGCATTTAGTGGTGGATAGGAGCAACTCTCATGTATCTACTGGTGGATAGGGGCAACTCCCATGCATCTGCTGGTAGATAGGAACAACTCTCATGTATCTACTGGTAGATAGGAACAACTCTCATGTATCTACTGGTGGATAGGGGCAACTCTCATGTATCTCTCTTTTCTTGTGCCCTCTGGAATGCACGCTCTGTCTGTAACAAACTTACAACTATTCACAACCCGTTTGTTTCTAACACTTTCAATCTCCTAGCAATTACTGAAACCTGGCTATCTTCCTCTGACACTGCTTCCATTGCTGCTCTAACGCAACCTCCACTTTAGCCACACACCTAGGCCAGGTGAGAGACATGGCGGTGTTAGCATCTTACTATCCCCCTCCTGCTCCTATCAGCACCTGCATCCTCATCCATCTCTCTCCTTCTCCTCCTTTGAAGTCTACTGCATCCGCCTTTTCTCCCCCCTCTCCCTCAAGGTGGCAGTTATCCATCGCCCCCCTGGACCAACCTCCCAATTCCTCGACAACTTTTCTGCCTGGCATTCTCACTTTCTCTCTACAAATACACCTGCTCTAATACTAGGGGAATTCAACATTCCCATTGATAACCCATCTGCCCCTGCTGCCTCTAAACTTCTCTCACTCACAAACTCCTTTAGTCTCTCACAATCCATTCTATTCCCTACTCACCGCGACGGACACTCTCTTGATCTGGTATTCTCCTACCTCTGCTCCCCTTCTGATGTCACCTGTCGCCCATTTCCCATTTCAGACCACCATCTGCTCACCTATAATCTCAATGTACGTGCTAAATCTATTCCCCCCCCCCGCCTCAGCACCTGTAGAAATCTGCACACTGTGGATCATCTCCAACTTTCTAACCTTATTAAAAAACGTCTTCCCCACACTTCCACGGTATCCTGCCCTGACCTTGCTACAAACCACTATAACAATACTCTCTACTCTGCACTCGACACCCTTGCTCCACCACAAATACGCAAAACCCCACGTCGTCAGCTCCAGCCCTGGCACTCTCAGCAAAGACGCTATCTACAAAAATGCTCCCGTGCTGTTGAACGTGCCTGGAGGAAATCCCGCTCTGAACCCGATTTCCTACACTATAAGTTCATTCTTTATTCTTACTCCTCTGCCCTTCACTTAGCCAAGCAAAACTACTTCTCTTCTCTCATATCTTCTCACTCCTCAAACCCTAAACATCTCTTCTCCATTTTCAGCACTCTCCTCTATCTACCTGCACCACCCCCTTCATCTGCCTTTAGTGCTCAAGACTTGGCAGACTACTTTTTCAACAAAACAATTACCATCCGAAGTAACATCCCACCACAAGACTGCAACCTTCCATCTCCGCCCCGGTCACCCACTCCACCACTCTCAGTACCTTCCCCCCAACCACTGAGAATGACGCGAGTTTCCTAATATCTTCCTTACACCTCACTACCTGCCCACTTGACCCTATCCCTTCACATCTAATACCTTCTCTGTCTTCTACCCTCACCCCAGTTCTTACTCACATATTCAACCGATCCCTTACTACTGGTTTATTTCCATCATCCTTAAAACATGCAAAGGTCACCCCCATCCTCAAAAAACCCTCCCTCAACCCCAATTCTCCTGCAAACTACCGCCAGCTTCAAAAGTCCTGGGAAAACTAGTTTTCAATCGCCTAACCCACTTCCTATCCTCCAACTCACTGCTTGACCCCTATAATCTGGCTTCCGTCCCCAACACTCAACTGAGACTACCCTCACCAAGGTTACTAACAATCTTCTTTCTGCTAAAAACAATGGCCACTATTCTATACTTATCTTACTTGACCTGTTTGCTGGCTTTGACACTGTTGACCATCCCGTCCTCCTACGGACTCTCAGCTCCCTTGGCCTCTGTGACATTGCCCTCTCCTGGATCCACTCTTATCTCTCTAATAGGTCCTTTTCTGTCTCATTTGCTGGTGACTCCTCCTCTCCATTGCCTCTGTCTGTTGGAGTACCTCAAGGCTCTGTTCTAGGCCCTCTACTCTTCTCTATTTATACTTCCTCACTGGGTAAACTTATCAGTAGCTATGGCTTCAACTATCACCTCTATGCTGATGATACTCAGATCTACCTATCCACCCCTGCACTCTCTCCTTCTGTCCTTTCCCACATCAGCGACTGCTTATCTGTCATTTCTTCCTGAATGGCCTCTCACCACCTAAAAATCAACATGTCCAAGACTGAGCTTCTTCTAATCCCCCCATCTAATTTTACTCCAGTTCCTAACTTTACTATCACTGTTACTGACACCACTATCTCCCCATCACCCCAAGTCCGCTGCCTAGGAGTTAAATGACTCCAATCTGTCCTTCATACCCCACATCCAATCGCTCTCTTCATCCTGTCGCAACATCTCCAAAATTCGTCCTTTTCTGAGTGCTGAAACTACTAAACAGCTAATCCATTCCCTTGTAATTTCCCGGCTTGACTACTGTAACAACCTATTAACTGGCCTTCCTCTCTCCCGCCTCTCCCCTCTTCAATCCATCCTAAATGCCTGCTAGGCTAATCCACTTCCCCCGACGCTCTGTATCCGCTGCACCCCTCTTTGAGTCCCTTCACTGGCTCCCCATTCACAGCAGAATTAAATTCAAAATTCTCACTCTGACCTACAAAGCCCTTACCAATGCAGCCCCCCTACCTGTCCTCACTCATCAAAAAATATACTCCAGCCCTTCCCCTAAGATCCAACAATGATCCACTCCTTCAGGCCCATTTATCAAGCTCCGTATGGAGCTTGAAGGGCCGTGTTTCTGGCGAGTCTTCAGACTCGCCAGAAACACAAGTTATGAAGCAGTGGTCTAAAGACCGCTGCTCCATAACCCTGTCCGCCTACTCTGAGCAGGCGGACAGAAATCGCCGGAAATCAACCCGATCGAATACGATCGGGTTGATTGACACCCCCCTGCTGGCGGCCGATTGGCCGTGAGTCAGCAGGGGGCGGCGTTGCACCAGTAGCTCTTGTGAGCTGCTGGTGCAATGTTAAATGCGGAGAGCGTATTGCTCTCCGCATTTAGCGAGGTCTTGCGGACCTGATCCACAGTGTCGGATCAGGTCCGCAAGCCCTTTGATAAATGGGCCCCCTTGCCTCTTCTACCATCACCTCCTCCCATGCTAGACTACAGGACTTCTCTTGTGCAGAACCAACCCACGGGAAAAGGGCTCCCAATTCCCCCTGTATTGGTTTGTTAAATTTTGTCTGGTGTCTCATATTGTACTGTCCTTTTATCTTTGTTACCCATGGACAGCGCTGCGGAATCTGTTGGCTCTTTATAAATAAAGAATAATAATAAATAATAATCTACTGGTGGGCAGGGACAACTCATGTATCTACTGGTAGATAAAGACAACTCTCATATCTACTGGTAGAAAGGACAACTTGGATGCATCTACTGGTAGATAGGAACAACTCTCATGTATCTACTGGTGGATAGGGGCAACGCTCATGTATCTACTGGTGGACAGGGGTAACTCATGTATCTACTGGTAGATAGGGGCAACTCTCATGTATCTACTGGTGGACAGGGGCAACTCTCATGTATCTACTGGTGGACAGGGGCAACTCTCATGCATCTACTGGTAGATAGGAACAACTCATATCTACTGGTGGATAGGAACAACTCTCATATATCTACTGGTAGATAGGAACAACTCTCATGTATCTACTGGTGGATAGGAACAACTCTCATGTATAAACTGGTAGATAGGGACAACTCTCATATTTACTGATAGAAAGGGACAACTCTCATGCATCTACTGGTAGATAGGGGCAACTCTCATGTATCTATTGGTGCACAATGAAGATAATGTCCACAGCACTCCAAGTACAAAAATCTTTATTTAGGGCTTAAAATATCAGCTTTTTTTTTGTACTTGGAGTGCTGTGGACATTATCTTCATTGTGGACTGTTTTTGGGTGAATTGGCAGTTCACCTGTCTACACGAGCACCCACTTTTCAATTAGTGCTGTTCCTTTTCATTGATTGTTTTGATGTATCTATTGGTGGAGAGGAGCAACTATCAGGCATCTTCTGGTGGAGAGGAGCACACCTCCTAGCCTAACAGAAACCATAGGTTCATTCCAGAAAGATACATTCTGAAAAATGTGACAAACTATCTTATAGGAGGGTATTTTTAAGTTTCATAGGTATTCTGTTACATTTTTTAAATGCCTTTGCAGACCAGAATTAAGAGACTTTTTGTTTTATGCATTCCCTTATCCACCAATGGAGTTTTCTTTATTAGCCAGTAAGCTATAGTTCCTTTAGTATTAGTTCTGCACAAACAAGCATATCCTGATATGAAAGGACCAGCAAACACCGTAATCAACAAATGCATAATAACAAGACAATGCAATAGCACTTAGTCTGAACTTCAAATGAGTAGATTTTTTTTTCTACAAAATTTAAAAGTTATGTCTATTTCCACTCCCTCTGTATCATGTGACAGCCATCAGCCAATCACAAATGCATATACCTATATTCTGTGAATTCTTGCACATGCTCAGTAGGAGCTGATGACTCAAAATGTGTAACTATAAAACGACTGTGCACATTTTGTTAATGGAAGTAAATTGGAAAGTTGTTTAAAATTGCTGCTCTATCTGAATCATGAAAGTTTAATTTTGACTTAAAGGAACAGTCTAGTCCAAAAAAAACTTTCATAATTCAGATAGGGCATGTAATTTTAAACAATTTTCCAATTTACTTTTATCACCAATTTTTCTTTGTTCTCTTGGTATTCTTAGTTGAAAGCTTAACCTAGGAGGTTCATATGCTAATTTCTTAGACCTTGAAGGCCGCCTCTTAAGAATGCATTTTAACAGGTTTTTCACCACTAGAGGGTGTTAGTTCATGTTTTTCATATAGATAACACTGTGCTCGTGCACGTGAAGTTACCTGGGAGCCATCACTGATTGGCTAAACTGCAAGTCTGTCAAAGAACTGAAATAAAGGGGCAGTCTGCAGAGGCTTAGATACAAGATAATCACACAGGTAAAAAATATATAAATATAACTGTGTTGGTTATGCAAAACTAGGGAATGGGTAATAAAGGGATTATCTATCTTTTAAAACAATAATTCTGTTGTAGACTGTCCCTTAAGTGTCCCTTTAAAGGGACAGTCAACCCAAATTTTCAAATATGTAATTCCTATAAAGTTGCTAAAGGTGTTTAGTTTGCACTGTAGCCTAATGTATTAGCCTAAATCGTTTATAAGCATTTCTACTTACTTGTTTCTTCTTTGCAGTTTAAAATGCCCGCCTGCCCCCTCCCATATTTCGTCATCATGATCCTCAGGTTGCTCAGTCTCCAACTCTAAGTCGGCTACTTCTCGTAATTCCACGCTCCTGTTTTTTTGCGCATGCGCATTGCGCCGCTAACAGGTGTGCACGTCTGTCAGTGAGCAGCTGTGTATATGGTCCCCAAGTAATATAAAAAAATAAATAAAAGCAGCACCCTGAAATTAAGACCCTGGTTTGTAAGATTATTAGTGATTATCTCAGGAAGCCCAGTGTAACAGGAAGTTGTGTGCATTGCGTCGCCCACTGGAGCAATATTACAGTGTTACAACTCAGATCACGTCCCGTCCAGATAAATGAGTGTAGCCCTTTTCTAACAGGACAGAGAGCCCATCTGATCTAAAACTCTTCTACGGAGCTGTCAAAGTTCCAATCAGGGCAGTGTCACTCTGGATGTCACAAATTCCCACTGGGACACAGTTTTGTGGTTCTGCGACAATCCAGGGTGGATCCTGCACCAGAATACCCTGTAGTGTATTTGTTAGCGCTTGATCACCACCTGCTCGTATGCTCCAGCTCCAACCCTGCAATAAACAAGAGACGGCACTAAACACAGCTGCTCACTGAAGGACGTGCACACCTGTAAGCGGCGCAATGCGCATGCGCAAAAAAACAGGAGCGTGGAATTACGAGAAGTAGCCGACTTAGAGCTGGAGACTGAGCAACCTGAGGATCATGATGACGAAATATAGGAGGGGGCAGGCGGGCATTTTAAACTGCAAAGAAGAAACAAGTAAGTAGAAATGCTTATAAACGATTTAGGCTAATACATTAGGCTACAGTGCAAACTAAACACCGTTAGCAACTTTATAGGAATTACATATTTGAAAATTTTAGTTGACTGTCCCTTTAACATCAGTTTAAAAAGCGCCAAGACAACTTTCTCCATGCTAATAAAAATGTCTGCTTGTTTATATGAATCATACGACATTATTTCTTAATGCACGCGTATTCTTCTAAACTCTAAAGGCCATGAAGAATTAGTTCAGATAATTATACATAATAAAATTCTAAAATGAAGTGTTTCTCTCATTCATATCATCATACAAAGCTCCAACTGCTAATAAAGATGGTACAAATTTCATTTGTAAATACTAACGTGATCCTCAGTACAACAGGGTCAGAACATTCCCCAGCAAGGACTTTAAATCACAGCAGGAAACAAGAAAACGTCTCTTTGCATCTGAGCTTTATATTACTTTATACTTTATTATGTTGAAATCTAGCTGTTACTGCATTCCAGTGCTGATGTGTTTGCACACGTGCCGCAAATCTCCTTCAGATACCGGAGTGTAAAATAGATTCCAAAATGGCAGCAGTCATAATCAGAGGGAGGTGCATGAAGTGTGTTTAGTGAGACCCAAAATATTTCTGTTGCAATCCTGAATATTTTAAAAATGTTTATAAATTAATTTTATTATCAAATGTTTCTTCTTTTTTCCAGTATTCTTTGTT